>NW_015647043.1:588562-608991 GCF_001515625.1 Sinocyclocheilus rhinocerous
AAAAAAAAAAAAAAAAAAAAAAAAAGTTTGTGTTTCTTACTGACCACAAACTTGTTAACAGTATTGTATTTCAGTCCCTGCAAGGACAATGGGAACCCTATAATTCAATAATATATATATATTTTTTACATTTAATATTAGTATTAAAATATATTAATATTACATAATAAAAAGTAATACTTAAATATTATATATAATTTAAAAGCAATTAAAAAATATTTGAATGAATTTAAAGTTTTTTACTGAAAATATAGCTCTGTGAAAATAAAAGTGGGCTGTTATGGGCTGGTGTTCCGTGCTGAAATTGTTAAATTGTTATCCAAGTTCTACAAGTTAGAAGATGACCAGTGTTGCTGACCACAAAGCTCACTGGAGAGAGAGCACTGCACCGACTCAATGATTACTCTGAGAGCCTGAGGTTTCAGGTGCAGTCTGCTGAGGTGATAGTGTTTCATAACTCCACAGCACCTGCACACAGCTCTGTCTGAACTGTCAGGTTTTTCTTCTCTTGATTCTTTGTTCTTTGCCAACCTCCCCCCAAAAACACACACACAGCGCTTCCCTTTTAAAAACTCAAGTAAGCATTGGAAACAAAGGTAGTTTGTTCACTTTTCATATAGGGCTGGGTTTAAGTTTGCCAAAAGTGGTACGAAGGAGGTCTTCATTTCCCCCGAGGTGTGTCATGAACATCCTCTCTGCACTCTTTCAAGAGAACAAAAGCCCCCAGGTCTGACAGAACAATGGAACAATCTGTAATTATCTCGTGGATATGAAACGGAAAGGAAACTCAATAGGAAGATGTCATACTTTGCTTTTTCATGACCAAGGGGTCAAAGTTTGGCGGGTTAGCACGACCCTATTAGCCCCTATTGGTAATTTTTGCAACTACATCCTCAAAAAGCAGGACTGACCACTCATGAGAAAAGATCTCAGCGTACTTCCAGGGTTCCTGCTCCAGCAGAACGCCATTAAGATGAATGGGAATGCTAATGGATAGCTTTCTCCAGGTATTATAGACCTCTGTGGCTCTTACTGAATAATTCATGCACATTTTAGGCCTTGTTCTGACAGAAAGCAAAACTCATACCAGGAAAATCCTATGAAATATGACTTTTTACCAGATGGATCCAAACAGCTGGTTTGAATTCAGATTAAAAATCAGATTTGTGTTAAAGCATCTAGTAAATCTAAAGTCATATATTAGCACCAATCTGACGAGTGCAGTGTTCAGAGTTGTTATTTTGTTTGCATCGACACTTTTAAAGTGACCACACACACGTCGCAGCATACATACAAAACAGGTATATATACAATAGTTGATTCACTCTGCAATCTTTTGATCTACAGGGTGTGTGGCTGCCGAGGTTCATGTATTGAACTAAACAGATCAAAACACTCAGCACTGCACCAGTCAACAGATGATAAACATCAGGAGCAATGTGGCTTTTTCATGTCCAACTTTGTTCTACAGTGAGCTCTTTCCTCTTAGGTGATAAATCAAGCATGTTTATTTTGCTTCTGCAGTTTTTTTCAGGGGCTTTGGATATAATAGCGTTTCACCTGGCAGGTTTTTTTGTTGTAGTGTTCTGGGTGTTTCTAATGCAATAGCACAAGGGATCAACAATAAATCCATCTCCTCGTCGAAGATTACAACTGGTCTCCGGCTCACACATTGTAAATTACTCTGTCATCAGCTTTATTTCTCTCACTGAAAGCCTTTATCCCTCATGTCTAAACAGAAGTGTTAAAGCAGAGCTGATACGTCCTGAAAACTCTCCACCCTCAGAGCATCTCAAACGCCACGTCTCGTTTTAACATTTAAATGAGTCTGAAGAGCGGTGGAAATACATTTCTGTAAATGTAAGAGTCATCAATTAAGAAATCCACAGACGATTTGTTCCTCGTTAAAACACGTTCACTGCGGGAGAGTGAGCACAATGCAGCCGCGCGCTCAGACATGTTTGCCTGCAATAATTACTGTAAATACCCATTATCCACTGTCTGTCACGAAGCAAAACCACAGCTGAGCTAATCAAGCATTCGTTTTCTTGACTGTGCACCCTCAATTATTTCTTCTCAAAATACTGGGAAATGAGGATTTATGAGTTTTTTGGAGTTTCTTAGAGCCAAAATGCTCAGTGAAGACAAATATAAGTGACTATTTATTTTTACTGTTAAACTTTAAGTAATATTTTGGGCTCAATACAAGTTAAAGAGATAGTTCACCCACAAATGAAAATTCTGTCATTAATTACCCTCATGTCGTTCCAAACCCGTAAGACCTTCATTCATCTTCGGAACACAAATTAAGATATTTTTGGTGAAATCCGAGAGCTTTCTCCATAGACCCTCTTTAGACAGCAATGCAACTAGAAGGTAGTAAGGACATCGTTAAAACAGTCCATGTGACATCAGTAGTTCAACCTTAATTTTATGAAGCTACGAGAATACTTTTTGTGCCCAAAGAAAACAAAAATAATGACTTTATTCAACAATTCTTCTTTTTTCTGCTGTACATTCACGAAAGTACCATGACGCAGATGCAGAATTCTGACATGGAAGAGAAGAAATTGTTGAATAAAGTCGTTATTTTTGTCTTAGATTTCATCAAACATATCTTAATTTGTCTTCCGAAGGTCTTGCGGGTTTGGAACGACATGAGTAATTAATAACTGAGTTTTCATTTTTGGGTGAACTATCCCTTTAAGCTCATTCGACAGCATTTTTGGCATAAATTTGATTACCACAAAAAATAATTTTGTCTCATCCCTTGCAAAAATCAGGGTTACAATAGTTTACTTACAATATAAGTCAAATTTAGAGTAGTAAAATTGGATAATATTTCATAGAGAAACAGACAGTAAGCAATTGTTATACTACTTTATAGTTTTAACATGCATATTTTTACATCATGTATTAAATCAGTGAGTATTTTAGAGTATTTACAAAGAAACGAAAGCAGTGGCACGTTTTCATCCATATTGTGACGTATACAAGTGAATATGGATTACTGATAAAGAAAAAATGTAGGGACCAGCTCATTTCCTTTTTTGTAAGTTCCCTTAGTCATGGCAGTCCGTCCCCCACACCAGACCTCCCAGCGGTGTGATGAAAATGCAACCATATCCCATCATGCCCCACCCTCTAGCATGAATAACTGCATTTTGATGGGATGACATTCGTTTCCCAATGATCTGTTACAATAAGGATTGTTAGTGTGATCTGAGAGGACACTTTGAATGGGCTCTAGGCAAAGGAAACGCTATGTGTGGGTTGCTGTGTGTTGGCTTGGCTTTAGAAGTCCACGTAAGGCCCCTTGTCTCCAATTTTCCGCCCTCATTGGTCAGAATGAGCAGCGACTCTGTTTTGATATGGCCGCATAGTCCTAGAGTTGTACCACATCTGCTACTCACATTGGAGACAATCAACATTATGAACAAGGGACCAGAAACATGACATCATCTTACACATTGTAAATATTTACATGCAGTGTAGGTGGATACCGTTCCGCTTGTAGTCAATAGTAAAATGACATTTTGAATGTGTACTGAATGTGTGGTTTATTCTCTCAGTTTATTTATTTATTTTTATTATGATGTTCTCAATCACCCATTCTAAACTACATTTTAAATCCATTAGAAGTATAGGCCACAATTTTCAGGTCACGTTTTACTTTGTACTGGTTCAGGTCATAATAAAGATGAATTAATCAATATGACATTACACAAATATGGTCTTACTGGTAATTTATTGAAAATTTGCGGATATGAGGTTAGTGCTTGTTTGATATGCGGTACATTTATCTATTAAAGCACGTGGTTTTGTTAAACATAGAAATATCATAACTTAACAAACAAATCAATAAAATTACAAGACGGATGGATTTGATCATAAATCCATCCATTTTCCAAACTCAGTGTCCTGTATAGGGTTGTGGAGATGCTGGAGCCTAATAGCATCTTGGGCTGTAGGCTATTATAGTAAATATCAAAACAGAAGTTCAACATCTATTAATGTTTAAAGTTAAATAAGTGCACAAAGTTTTAGGCCAGTGATAAAGAAGAAAGGCAAAGCTGATTTATATTAGGTCTCTAAAGAAACAAACAAATGAGAGTAAGAATGGAGAAATGAGAGATGGATTTAGAATGATCAGGGGAAATGCAGAACCATGAACAGACAGAATCCATAGAATAGAACTCTGATTTACACCAGCACCTTCATCCATCCATAACATAGAGTACTGCAGCACACCTCAAACTGTGAGAGAGAGTACAGGCCAGCTCGCTTTCCACTGTCTCTCAGTCTAACGGATAGAGACAGCCTTTATCCATTTACCACATTAGTGTTTTCAAGTGAGAGTCATTAGTGTCAAAGCCAAATATTGACTTACATTTCTCAAATAATGGAAACTACTTTCCTAAAAGCCTTAATACACATCCCTACTTCACTGAGACGTGAGATCGTGGTTTAAAAATCAGAGCCAGTGAAAGAAATTAGAAGTATCCTGGAGAGTCTGAACAGTGCTTCAGTGTTGCAGGGTTGCTGGCTGCTGGCTGCTGCAGACTCCAGCTCTGTGCATCCTGAGGCTCCATCCCGCAATGCAAAGCTCTTTCCCGGCTTTGGATACCCTGCCCTCTGGTCACATGCTGAGTCAGGGCTTCGGTTTGGATGAACTATGCAAAGCCCACGTGGCCAGTCAAACCCAGCCAAACAGCAGATGAAAGGACAGAAGCAGACGTGATCGATTAGAGGCCGCACCGGAGGCTAAGGGTTACCCACATACACCCACACAAACACTCACCCCCACATACAACAGAAGAGCATCACAGCTTAGATTTAAGCAACCAGATGGAAATCATGCCACAGAGATGAATGTTTCCCAATAATTTCAGTAAGATGTTTTGTATTGTAGCTACCCTGAATAGGACAAGCTGTTTAAAAAAAATGGATGAACAGATGAATTTTTCTATTATTTAAAGCGATGCATTTAGAACTGGGGTCCTTATGGGGCCACAAGGGGGTGCTAGAGCATTCACGAAATATTCGATTTTTTTTCCTGTTTTTTGTTTTGTTTTTGTTTTTTTTAGATCTGTTAAGGTTAACTTAGTATAGTAAAGATATTAATACATATATAGTATGGCCTTATAGTAAAGATATTAATATATGGCATGCATGATTTTTTTACATGACCAAATTAAAACAATTTCATTCTACTGTCTAAAGAGTGGTCAGCAATTATGAGATTAATTGTGATTATTTTATGTGACTGACAAAACTAGTTAGCATTAACGTTTCATGAATATACTGTAGATGTATATACTCCATTATTCAAAGGTGTAGGATCAGGTAGATTTTTTTTTTTACAGAAATCAATACTTTTATTCAGCATGGGATGCATTAAAATGATCAAAAGTGACAGAAAATACATTTACATATAATGCTTCAAAAGATTTCTATTTCAAATAAATGCTGCTTTTTATCAATTTCTATCCATCAAGAATGGATAGAAAATAATAATACATTTTTTTATTGAGCACCAAATCATGTGACATTAAAGATTGGCATAATGAATGCTGAAAATTCAGCTTTGCCTGAAAAAAAAAAGAAGGTACAGAATGAATGAGAAATCTGATCTATTATATCCTTACAGAGCTAGTGAAAATTCTTCAATAGGCACATGAGTAAACACTCTTCCCATAGATCTTATCACTGTGAGGATTAAAACATGCTGATAGGGGCTCTGTTTATGGAGCAAAGGTCAGAGATCATACGCATCCAAGCCTTGAGGTTGCAAAGCATTCATTAGCTCCTCTAAAGAGTACTTAAACAGTGATTGGCAGAATAGTGGCATGGTCTTTCAAATGACACTATGTTGGGAGGAAACAGAATGGTGTCTGCGAGACACCTGAGCTCTCTTTCTTTAATCTGCTACCTTATGAACAAACACCTGGTGTGTCTGGATTGAACAGTATCTGTAAACGTCACTCAAGTAAGCTCGGGGGGTTTTAAAGATACAGCACAAGTACAGGAAATGACATGTTCCACATTGCTATGCAAAATAATGCATGACATTTGATCTGAATAAGATTCAGAAAAAGGCAAAGTGCACTCACATACACAAGGAATTTGTTCTGGCTTGCAGGAGCTCTAAGCACTTACATATATCATATATATATATATATATATATATACAAGAAGAGAATAAGTATACACATCTACACAGTGTAAACAGAACAAAAAACATACATGAAAGTGTGTGCAAATTGGGTAATTGTGTATCACAAAAGTATAAATAAATATTTAATAAATTATTTATACTTACTGAAACATCATGTAGTCTGGTGTAGTAGCTTTTCACGGTTCACCGGATGCTCCAGTGTCACACTTCATCACACATTCACTGTTCCAAAACAGCTGTCAACTGCCACTTCCACACACAAAACTCATTAAAGGAATAGTTCTTTCAAAAAAATAAAAAATTCAAAAACGTCTGTGATCATTTACTCACTCTCATATTGTGTCAAATCTGTGGAACATAAAAAAAAAGATATTTTGAGAAATAGAAATGATCCAAAGTTTGTTCCCAAGATTCTTCAAACAGGTTTGCAATGGCATGAGGAAGTAAATTATGACAGAATTTTTATTTATTTTGGGATGAACTATTCCTTTAAATTGCAGTAAAATATCTGGATTACTTTTTCTAGTAAATGTACCTCATCTGCTGTTTGTACAATACATGTTTTTATATAAATAATACATCAACACAAAAAATTAAGCTGAGAAAAATAATACACTAATTTTTACAATCTGCCACTGTGAAACTGCAAACGGATGAGGATCATGTTTTACATAAAAAATATAATTGTATTTTAGCAAGTGATAACAGATTAATAGCTTGAAAATTGTAAAAAAAAAAATGACAAAGAAAGAAAGAAAGAAAGAAAGAGTTATGGTGGACAGAGAAACACCATCTTAAGTTATTTGACACTAAATAAAGGCAAAGCTAAACATGACAGTCAATATAATGGTTTTATGACATGATTGTTAGTATCAAATACATTATTTATTTTTAGCCCTTTAGTTTAGGCTTTCAAACAATATTAAGTGGTAGTAATTACTAATTTTCTCCTCAGGAAATGGTAAAAAGATAAATAAGGTAAACAAATGTTACTGAAGCATATACTTTGTTGTCACACTGAATATATTTCTTCAGCAGTTTACCATCTTCATCACCTCTTTTAGCTGCTCACCACCTCCCCCCAGTGGCGTCATAAGTTGATTCTTGGTGTGATGATACCATTCTTAAAACATTTCATGATTCAGCAGGTTGAAGGTTTAGCAAGTGATAACAGATTAATAGCTTGAAAATTGTAAAAAAAAAATTAAATAAAAAAAAATAAACGACAAAGAAAGAAAGAAAGAAAGAAAGAAAGAGTTATGGTGGACAGAGAAACACCATCTTAAGTTATTTGACACTAAATAAAGGCAAAGCTAAACATGACAGTCAATATAATGGTTTTATGAGATGATTGTTAGTATCAAATACATTATTTTAGTTTAGCCCTTTAGTTTAGGCTTTCAAACAATATTAAGTGGTAGTAATTACTAATTTTCTCCTCAGGAAATGGTAAAAAGATAAATAAGGTAAACAAATGTTACTGAAGCATATACTTTGTTGTCACACTGAATATATTTCTTCAGCAGTTTACCATCTTCATCACCTCTTTTAGCTGCTCACCACCTCCCCCCAGTGGCGTCATAAGTTGATTCTTGGTGTGATGATACCATTCTTAAAACATTTCATGATTCAGCAGGTTGAAGGAGCCCCACTCAGGCATGAAGTCTGTCGGACTGCGAGAGCATGCAACTCTAAGCTTGAGAGGCCTGAGAGGATGTGTATAGAACAGACAAGAGGGGCCTCTTTCCGTTCTTTGCTCATGACTTTATCTACATCGCTTCTCATCACAGACTCTGTCCAGAGCAGACTTCTCATCACAGACTCTATCCTGTTGCCAGCAACCAGGATCTCATTCCGACAGGGAATACTCCTCTCTCGTGACTCCCTCAGGCACTCTGTTGCTATAAATTACGCAGCCCAGTGCAGGAAAGTGTGTCTACACCTGTGTTATTGGTAGACTCCCTCTAGGATGGTAAGAATGTGCTTCAAAGAAGACAACATCTGCAGTATGGGAAGGTCATGCCTGACCCACATTTGGCACTGAGCGAAACCCTCTCTTATTTCCCATTCTCTATATCTTTCAATCTCCATTTGTGGTTTTCACCCTATGTATCCTCTTCTGGCTGTCAAAACTGCTGTCTCAAGTTTTTCAGTCTCTCATTTATAATAATTACTTAAAGCAGTAACCTTCCCGTTCCAGAGGCTACAATGGAGCCCGTATTTTGGATGCGGAGCAAATGAATCAGTTGGAGCATGTCTGCACTCGAACAGCTTATTCAAAGAGTCAAGGTGAAAGGCTCTGGAAGCTGAAACTGCATGTTTGTGTGTTTGTGGGTTCATTTGGCTCCATATTTTGTTTCCTGCTCCCTTTAATCCCACATCCTGTCTGGTTCCAAGCAAAATATTTGGTTTACACTGTTTTTTCTTCTTCAACCCGATCTGTTTTATTTACAATTTTTCCTTATTCTCCTGACTCCCCTGCTATGAAGCGTCCTCAGACCTCCACTGCTTAAGAACTCAAACACCACAACATCCACCTCCAGCCCTGCACATGTGTAGAAAGCATTATGGTTAAGATCCACCTCATGGGGGCATCGAAGCAAGTTCAGGGATGAGGTTTCCTCAAGCAGGTAGCATTACATGGAGCCAAGCCAAAGCGGACTGGGGGGAGATTTTAACAGATATTATGTTTGATTGTGCTTGGTCCAGTAAGATCTCCCTGCCTCAGTAAGATCTAAGTGTGAAAGCAAGTATCTGTTAAACCCATCATTAGTCTAGATTCACATTCCTGCCATGTTATTGCCACTGCTTGCCAATGCTTCTGGCCGTGTGGTGTCTGTAACATTCAGGTCAGATTCATTCTGATTCAAACAGACAGTAGAATACCTGCAGCCACACTCCTAAAACGGCCAACTAAACTAACATCCACATTCAGAAGCTGAGAAGGACAATAAAAACCTGGCCAAAAATGTGAGCTGTCGGACAAGGTTTGGGTTTTAGCAGGTTTAAAGTTTATTTACCTTACATCAACAGCAAACTCCCGTTAGTCAAACTTTTCTATTCAAATTTCTTATTATATAATAATATATAACAATTTTTCTCAAGGCACGGAATGGGAATCATAAGGAATTGAATAATTCTGATTCCAAATTGGTTCTGCAGTATTTGATTCACTAAAAAGCACTGGATCATAAGAGTCTTTCTCTCAAAAATGTTAGAAACAAATTTAAATATAACATTTGTCACATTAACGTTTGGTATAGTATGAGGAGCACAAGTTGTAGTTACCATCTTTTTCACAATAAAACACCCCTCTGGCTGCCTGCATGGCCTCTGCCTTATCTCTATCCAAAAAGTGGTGACATCATACTTTCAGTGGATAATGGGCTCCATCAGTTCACAGTTAACATGGTAATAATCACTGTCAAATTAAACCACTCACTGGTGACTAATCACAGAGGCACACAAAAGACTGTCGGAGGGGAATGAGGGGCCTGAAGTTCACAGTTTTCTTTTTTTCATTCTCTTATTTTTAACCCTTCCACTTTTCTACTCACTGTGTGCCTCAGACACTCCCTGCAGTTGTTCATTTGAAACTGTTTGTTCTGTAAAATGAAACACCAGAGAGATGAAGCCAGCAAGTAACATTTGCTGATGGCTAATGATTTACACAGAGCAGGGATGGGGCTTAAGCCCATCTGCTGAGTGATTCACCACTGGCTATTCACCAAATAAATAAATATATGGACATGCTGAAATCTTGATTCGATTTCAATTTAAATTATTTTGTAATTTGACCTGTATATTAATGTCAATCCTCCTCTAGGAAAAAAAAAAAGTCCATTACAATGTACAAAACAGTGTAGCAACAAGATGAATGCTGCAACAATATAGCAATTATTAGTAGCAATGGTAGGTCATTTTCAAAACAAATAGATTTGTAAGATGCAAGATGGCGTCAGTTGTGTTTGTATTGGTGCTTGGTGTTCTTGGGAAAAAAGTAGATGAGGACACAACCTCTCTTCATCGTCAGATGGGCCAAGCTTTTTCTTTAACCCCTCAGACCCTGCGCTAATATGCAGATATATCACTTTCCTTTATTTTCACATATTGTGTGTCTCCTTACAGCCAACACACTCTCATGGCAAATTCTTTTTTTATGTTTTGACAAACAAATTCATATAATCTCATTCATTCAATTTTATGTGTAATGTTCTTTTACGCCCCACTAGCAGTTAGGTTTAAAGCTGGACTTTTTTGCTTTTTTCCTGAAAATCATACGTTTCTGTACAGATCACCTAGTACAAATTCATATGAAATCGACTCCTTGTTAAATAGTTGTTTTCTCATGAGATCGAGTATTTGCTGACTGATCTCCTAGTATTGGGAACATGCAAGTACTCTGGGAGCTAGAGTTACAGATGTACAGATAAACGGTGGCTCAGGAGGATACGTGTCATAGAAAATGCATGTTTTTATATAAATAATACATCAACACAAAAAATTAAGCTGAGAAAAATAATAAACTAATTTTTACAATCTGCCACTGTGAAACTGCAAACGGATGAGGATCATGTTTTACATAAAAAATATAATTGTATTTTAGCAAGTGATAACAGATTAATAGCTTGAAAATTGTAAAAAAAAAATTAAATAAAAAAAAATAAACGACAAAGAAAGAAAGAAAGAAAGAAAGAAAGAGTTATGGTGGACAGAGAAACACCATCTTAAGTTATTTGACACTAAATAAAGGCAAAGCTAAACATGACAGTCAATATAATGGTTTTATGAGATGATTGTTAGTATCAAATACATTATTTTAGTTTAGCCCTTTAGTTTAGGCTTTCAAACAATATTAAGTGGTAGTAATTACTAATTTTCTCCTCAGGAAATGGTAAAAAGATAAATAAGGTAAACAAATGTTACTGAAGCATATACTTTGTTGTCACACTGAATATATTTCTTCAGCAGTTTACCATCTTCATCACCTCTTTTAGCTGCTCACCACCTCCCCCCAGTGGCGTCATAAGTTGATTCTTGGTGTGATGATACCATTCTTAAAACATTTCATGATTCAGCAGGTTGAAGGAGCCCCACTCAGGCATGAAGTCTGTCGGACTGCGAGAGCATGCAACTCTAAGCTTGAGAGGCCTGAGAGGATGTGTATAGAACAGACAAGAGGGGCCTCTTTCCGTTCTTTGCTCATGACTTTATCTACATCGCTTCTCATCACAGACTCTGTCCAGAGCAGACTTCTCATCACAGACTCTATCCTGTTGCCAGCAACCAGGATCTCATTCCGACAGGGAATACTCCTCTCTCGTGACTCCCTCAGGCACTCTGTTGCTATAAATTACGCAGCCCAGTGCAGGAAAGTGTGTCTACACCTGTGTTATTGGTAGACTCCCTCTAGGATGGTAAGAATGTGCTTCAAAGAAGACAACATCTGCAGTATGGGAAGGTTGTGCCTGACCCACATTTGGCACTCAGCGAAACCCTCTCTTATTTCCCATTCTCTATATCTTTCAATCTCCATTTGTGGTTTTCACCCTATGTATCCTCTTCTGGCTGTCAAAACTGCTGTCTCAAGTTTTTCAGTCTCTCATTTATAATAATTACTTAAAGCAGTAACCTTCCCGTTCCAGAGGCTACAATGGAGCCCGTATTTTGGATGCGGAGCAAATGAATCAGTTGGAGCATGTCTGCACTCGAACAGCTTATTCAAAGAGTCAAGGTGAAAGGCTCTGGAAGCTGAAACTGCATGTTTGTGTGTTTGAGGGTTCACTTAGCTCTATATTTTGTTTCCTGCTCCCCTTCATCCCACATCGTGTCGGGTTCCAAGCAAAATATAGGGTTTACGATGTTTTTTTCTTCAACCCAATCTGTTTTATTTACAATTTTTTCTTATTATCCTGCATCCCCTGCTATGAAGCGTCCTCCGACCCCTGCTGCTTAAGAACTCTAACATTACAACATCTACCTCCACCCCTGCACATGTGTTGAAAGCATTATGGTTAAGATCCACCTCGTGGGTGCATCCAAAGCAAGTTCAGGTATAAGGTTTCCTTAAGCAGGTAGCATTGCATGGAGATTTTAACAGAGACTGTATATTAATGTCAATCCTCCTCTAGGAAAAAAAAAAAGTCCATTACAATGTACAAAACAGTGTAGCAACAAGATGAATGCTGCAACAATATAGCAATTATTAGTAGCAATGGTAGGTCATTTTCAAAACAAATAGATTTGTAAGATGCAAGATGGCGTCAGTTGTGTTTGTATGAATCAAAAAGAGCAAATCCATGTTATAATACAAAAGACAAAAAAGTAGTAGCCTATATATACTAACTTTATATAATATTAAAATAGTAGTGCTTCATGGGAGTGGACGGGTGCTAAAGTGTTCTTTTGGCACAATGTTTCTATTATTTTCCCTGCAATTTGCTTGTTTCAAAGCCCGAATCAGTGGAGATTTCTCTGTGGAATCATGGTCAATAGACCTTCACCAGGAATTCCACTGTTAAACATTATTATTTCAAAAAATAAGCTGAAATAATGCAGGCTGATGGCTTCAACAAAAGCATATACAATATATTAACAACCCCATAGCTCACAGTAAGTCTGGCTGTAAAGATTAATAATATGTTATCATTAAAATCAACAGACCAACAGAGAAAATGAACAGGATTTTTACTTCCGGAAACTATACTGCAGGGAATCATTTAGCAATCGAAGCACAGATTGAACATTAGATTGACCAACAAATGATAAGCAAACCGCATTGAAAAAAGGCATAGCTGAGACTGAGATATTGTTTGAGGCAGTACTGTAAATGGTAGTCTTCAGACAATATAACATGACATCTTAGCCCTCTTTGAACTTTAAATCAGCAATGATATAACTATGATAATAGCTATAAATCAGCTATGATGTACTTCATACCTACATCAGGCTGACATTCACAAAATGATGTTGTGTTCACCTTACAAACATCAAACATGCAACTTTAATCACATTAGCAACCTCTGGTATGTATATGCCATGTTGCTACAACAGTCATGTGGACCTCAGCACCAATATAGCAATACGCCAAGAACAATACCATGCCAGAGGTTCAAACCTGACTAATTGATAAAAATTAGACCATTCTTTCTATTAGACCATTAGACCAGACTTTCTTTGTGTTTGCTTTTAGGTAGGATAATTGCAGTTGTCACTCATACAATTTCAAATCTGATAGTAATTTGTACCCTGAGTATTGATTTCCTGAATTGTTTCTCCCTCGACATGTCAGACCGAATGCAATAAAGCAATTTGAATGTCACTCTAAACTACAGTTGCGAGTAAGTCTAAGAATCTGGATCACGAACAGCCGCAGACTGTGACTGTATGATTTGTGCATTTCACGCAGCTTTATTGACTTTATTGTTCTTGCACGGACTGGAGCGCTCCCAACATTTCAGAAGGTTTGTTTGGTGAGATAATCTCTGCAAAAGAGCACATGTTGATGGGTGCACGTCACTCCCCTTGTTCCTGTGCCGACTGTGACGTGTGTGGAGACTAGCAGGCATTACATTGTCAATGATGGATTGTAATTTTATTCTTTCATGTGTTGGCTTCCTGTATATCTTAGAGGGAGCCAAATATTGTCAGGATTGCCTGAGGATACAGAATATAAGAAGTATGTGTGTGAGAGAGAGTATATGATTAAACAGGATAAATATTTAAATTCAAGTTTGAAGAATTGTCTAAGCCCTGATTTTAAAGGGTAATAAAAGCATAAACTGAGCTGGAGAGGTAGTGCAGGGGCATACGACTCAGACAGCACAACATATTGGACAGGATAACTACCTTGTAACTGCCATATAAACTACAGAATGGTTACAAGCACAACAAGGGGTCTAGACAGTAAAGGCCAATGCAGGTTACAATAAACCAATGTCATCTTATTAGTAACTGGGGGTATTTGTATGAAGTGTGGCTCTAGCACACGTACATTTTCGCACATAACCTTAAATGTTAGCATTTTACAAATTAACAACTATAGAGATGTATAAACATTTAGGAATCATTTTAGGTTACAATATTGAGTCCATGAAATTAATAGGTTTATTTTTTTATTGTATTTTTACGTCATTGCACATGCAAAGAACTTTCCAGTTTCAGTTATCAATCCAGTCAAGTGTTTACATGTCCTATAAAGTAGATTAGAAAAGGTTTCAACTACCCTTTACAATCCGAATGAATTTAAATCAGATTAGGCCCATACATTCCAACTAATATGGTTTCATGTGACTTTTTTAATATTTCTGACAGTGCTACTAGGCCTATTACAAAATTATTATTAGTGTCCACGTAAACAGAGCTATTGTCTTGCTGTTTAAGCCAGTTGTGCTTGAGCTTCAACTTATAGACTGAAGACCAGACATTCTCCTTTAGGATTTTCTGGTAAAGAGCAGAATTCATGTTTCCCTGAATTACTGAAGTTGCCCAGGCCCTGAAACAGTGAAGCATCCCCACACCGGCCCACTGCCCCGACCATGCTTGTCTTCTAAATATGGTTGCAAAATTCTGTGCATTAATGGGAATAAACTGGGCATTTGCAAAATTGCATGTTAGCCTATAACAGGGAACTTAATTTCTACCCTGCACATTCCTCAATCACATGCACACCCCTCATTTGATTTATGCTATTAAAGTCTAGCAAATACCAAAATGTGTTTATACAGTAGCTAACTAGACAGTAAATCAAATATGCTAAATGTAAGCTAGTTAGCACCATTTCATTGACAATTTGTGAGGCTAGGTATCATGTGCTAGCTATCTCATGATGCTCTTTCTTCTTCCTTCAGCTAGCTAGTTTTTTCTAGAAGTAACATTACTGGCCAAAGGTTTGGACACATTACTATTTTTAATGCTTTTGAAAGAAATCTCTTATGCTTATCGAGCCTGCATTTATTTGATCAAAAATATTTTTTTTTAAAAACTGTAAGATTGTGAAATATTATTACAATTTAAAATAACGGAATATATTATGTATTTCTGTGATGCAAAGCTGAATTTTCATCAGCCATTACTCCAGTCTTCAGTGTTACACGATCCTTCAGAAATCATCCTAATATGATCATTTCTTATCAATTTTGGAAACAGTTGTGCTGCTTAATATTTTTTCAGAACCTGTGATACTTTTTCCAGGAATCTTTGATAAATAAAAAGTGAAAGAAATTAATACTTTTATTCAGCAAGGATGTTTTAAATGGATTTTTTTTTATTTTAAAGTTATAGTAAAGACTTACTTAAGACTTACTGAAGCTTTGCATCACAGAAATAAATTATATTTTACATTTACATTTAGTCATTTAGCAGACGCTTTTATCCAAAGCAACTTACAAATGAGGACAATAAAAGCAGTCAAAACTAACAAAAGAGCAACAATATATAAGTGCAAATGACAAGTCTCGGTTAGCCTAACGCAGTACACGTAGCAAGGTGTATATATATATATATATATATACAGTATATATATATACATTATACACACACACACAAACAAAGAAAAACAAGTAGATAGAATAGAAAAAAATAGAAAGCTAGTGTTTGTTTGTTTTTTGTTGTTGTTTTTTAAATAAAAATATAAAAAATAAGATAAATATAGATAAAGTAGAATTAAAATAGAATAGAAAGTGCTAGAGTTAGAGGGTCAAATAAAGGTGGAACAGATGTGTTTTTAGTCGTTTCTTGAAGATGGTTAAGGACTCAGCTGCTCGGATTGATTTGGGCAGGTCATTCCACCAGGAGGGAACAGTTAGTGAAAAAGTCTGTGAAAGTGATTTTTTGCCTCTTTTAGATGGCACAATAATACGCCGTTCATTTGCAGAACGCAAGCTTCTAGAGGGCACATAAGTCTGAAGTAATGAATTTAGGTAAATGGGTGCAGAGCCAGTGGTGGTTTTGTAGGCAAACATTAATGCCTTGAATTTTATGCGAGCAGCTATTGGTAGCCAGTGCAAATTGATGAACAGAGGTGTGATGTGTTCTTTTCGGCTCATTAAAGATTAATCTTGCAGCAGCATTTGGATTAATTGTAGAGGTTTGGTAGAAGTGGCTGGAAGACCTGCCAAGAGAGCATTGCAATAGTCTAGCCTGGACCGGACAAGAGCTTGAACAAGGAGTTGTGTTGCATGTTCTGAAAGAAAGGGCCTGATCTTCCTAATGTTGTATAAAGCAAATCTGCAGGACCGGGCAGTTTTAGCAATGTGGTCTGAGAAATTCAGCTTATCATCAATCATAACTTCAAGGTTTCTAGCTGTTTTTGAAGGAGTTATGGTTGATGAGCCTAACTGGATGGTGAAATTTTGATAAAGTGATGGGTTTGTGAAACCACAAGCAGTTCAGTCTTAGCCAGGTTGAGTTGAAGGTGATGGTCCGTCATCCAACAAGAAATGTCTGTTAGACATGCTGAGATGCGAGCAGCTATCGTCGGATCATCAGGGTGGAATGAGAGGTAGAGTTGAGTGTCATCAGCATGGCAGTGATATGAAAAGCCATGTTTCTGAATGACAAGTAATTTTAAAGTATATTAAATCAGCAAACCCTCAGTTAACCCCAGTAAAATTTCACAATATTACTGTTTTTTATGTATTTTTGATCAAATAAATGCAAGCTTGAATGATGCACATAAGATACTTCTTTCAAAAACATTAAAGGTACAGTGTGTAAATATTAGCGGCATCTAGCGGTGATGTTGCGAATTGCAACCAACGGCTCAGTCCCCCGCTCAACCCTCCCTTTAGAGAAGCTATGGTGGCCGATACAGGACTAAGAGATGTCGTGGTCTGAGACAGCAGAGAGTAGCCAGCAATGATGTATCTTTACAAGGGTAAATTAAGGAATTATATTTACTTAATTATTCATTAAAACGATATGTTATTGCGATTATTATTGTTACTTGTTGTTCATCATTGTGTCAGTGTTTTATTCGCAAGAACGACATAGTGACGAAACACGCTCTGTTTGTCCTTTAAGGGCTACTGTACAAACATGGTGGCGACTTCCATGTAAGGGGACCCGCGATGTATTTAGATATAAATTGCGAATTCTAAGTTAATAAAAACATAACGGTTCATTGTGTACATTCTTTATACCCCTCTGAAAACATATTAGTTATGTATATTATATTGCGTTTCTGTCAACAGATTCTCCTAAATATTACACACTGCACCTTTAAAAATAGTAATGTATCCAAACCTTTGACAGGTACTGTGTATACTAGGTTTGTTTGGTAGTTTGTTTTAGCAAGCATGCTGATAGTGGAGTATTTATTCATCTAGCCTATTTCTATTCATTTGCAACAGTTGTAAAATACGTTTGCCATTCCAAAATAATCTGAACTGTTTAGCTAATTATTTATATATCTGTGCATTGCATTGCATAAGTGCTTTTACAAGCTTTTTTCTAATCATACTTTACAGAACAGTACCACACACACCATCTCATATGTGGATACATTTCACCTCAGCCAATGTGGAAAGAAAGGCTGTGTATAGTTGCAAATACTGTGCAAATTCCTATGTTAAGAATGCCACAAAGATGCAGCAGCCTACAACCAAGTGAGCTACCATCACATTACATCAACTGGCTGTGCTGCCCATACTCTTAATCTCCTTAAGGACATCATGACACTGAATACAATGATCACACTGTACAAGACAGCGAAACAAGTAGTGAAATCTGTGAATGGCAAACATGTAGCTTCAGCAATCTACCTCTCTAAGCAAAAAGAAAAAAAACAAGAACACCACACTGAAGCTCCCCAGCATCACTCGATGGGGTGCAGTTGTCATGATGTATGAAAGTCTGCTAGAGGAGAAGGAGCCTTTGCGAGAGATGGCCATATCCCAGACTGTAGCCATTGAAAGTGCCATAAAGAGATCCTGTTGGATGAGAAGACATACAAACTGTCCTGCCCACTTCCCTGATGCTCCAAGCAGAGGAAACTGTAGTGGTCAAATCGATGGAGAAACGGCAAGAGTTCTGCATGAATCCACTAAATGCAGGAGCATACATGCCATGTCTTACCATCTGGGTCTTGATGAAGGCAAAGATCTCGGCAGTCTGGCAAAGTACCATACCAAGCAAGGCCTTTGGGAAGGGGATGGGATATGGCAATCGTGCCAGCACATATCTGTATCTAACTGGTGGAAAGGACTTTGTGGATCTGAGGCCCTTGCACTTTTTTAAGGGTAAGGGTGGGGAGACTTTCATTTTACAGCAATCAAAGGGAAATGAAATATGTTTATTAAATTCAACATTTATGCTTTTGTGTTGCTTAATGAAAGAATTCATTAAATATTTACTTTCAATTAACTCAAAGTCAAAAATTTAATTTTTCAAATTTGTATTAGTTTGCATGTCAGCTTATGACCAAACAAAATGTTTATATTTATGTTTGTGTATGATACAGTTTAAACAAAAAGTTGTCCTTTTCAGTTTTGTTTTTTTGATAATTTTGCCTGTGTTATTGCCAACTGCATACATTTTGGCACAGATGTGTATTTTTATTGGAATTTTACTATTTCACTTCAATTTCCTTTAATAAATCTGTTTTGCACTTGGTACACAAAATGGTTCCTCTCAGGACCTTAAGGACAAAAATGTCCCCATTGAAACCCATTAAAACTGCTATTTTTAATCGCAGTGCCATTTAACTGTAAAATTATGCAATTTTTGGTAATAGGCTTTCATTCTGTTGACAAGGCTTTAAATTTTTATTTTTTACTATTTTTTACCAGATGGTGCCATTTTTTTTCAGGTTTGGCCTATAAAGCAAATACTCGCTTAATTCCTGTTTTCTGCTTCTGCATATTATAGAGATAATTGGGTAAATAATGTAGCTATAATTGTGTGGGTGTGTTGGTATGGATGTCAGAGTGTTGTTTGTATGTGTGTCATAAAAAAAAATTGTTTGTGCGTGTGTGTTCTTGTAATATTTGAGAGAGAAAAACTCTACTGCAAATCACAAATCCAACCACTGTGTGCACCAGAGGAGTTTTGCTGGCATCTAATGGGGAAAATTTGGTACTGCGCCCAAACAAAATCTTACTGAATTTTTTTAGATATCAACCTGAAATTTGGAACACAACTTGTTTCGATTTATGGCTTTGATTTTCTAGCAGGTATAGAGTTCAACATGTTTCATAAAATATATATTTTATATAAAATATCGTTCATAAATCATTTTCATAAACTTAAATCTCTATAACTTTGTTTTGGTTTCACTTTTTAAAGTTTTTTACTTCAACAATAATCTGCCATGGGTCTTCTTTAAAATGAGACCAAACTTAACTCTGTGCTCCCAAGCTTCAAATTTTTATGACAGTTTTTTGACATGGACATTTTTGTCCACTATGGACAAATGTGGACTATGTGTAACTTTTTTTAATTGACGCACAAGGGTTAAATAATATATATTATTTATTGCATTACAATAGTGAAAATGTTATGTATGTATTTATATATTAATTCATTTAAATCATTTATTTTGTTTATAGTTTTATTTAAATGGAAAAAAAAATTCTATATGTGAAATACTATAGAAATACTATACTATATAATACTATAGAATACTAAGAAATGTGTGCCTTCAGTCATAAAGATGCCATTAAACAAATATTTAAAATATACTGTCTTTGTTGTTTCTTAAGATTGAATGTGAAATTATTGCAATATAAAAGTATATTTAAAAACTTTAATATTAGGTGGGATTAATCGCAATTAATTTTAGAAAAAATGTGCGAGCTCTAATATATATATCATTACAATAATGAAAATGTTATTTATTTATTTATTCATTCATTCAATTCATTTATTTTGTTTCAATATATATTTAAATGGAAATGTTTCTATTTCTCTCTCTCTCTCTCTCTCTCTCTCTCTCTCTCTTGTGTGTGTGTGTGTGTGTGTGTGTGTGTGTGTAGGAGGTGGGCTATTGTCAGGGCATGAGTCAGATCACTGCTCTGTTACTCATCTATATGAATGAGGAAGATGCTTTCTGGGCATTGGTCAAACTGCTGTCTGGACAGAAACACGCCATGCATGGTACACACACACACTTTTACTCATTCTAGAACAGTGGTGTTCAACTGGTGTTGAGTAGTAGTAGTAGTTGTTGTAATAACAGGGTGTCCGCGGGGTCTTAAAAAGTATTAAAAGTTGATAAATCAATTTAGAGAAAATTAAGGCCCTTAATAAGTAT
>NW_015647043.1:609185-614320 GCF_001515625.1 Sinocyclocheilus rhinocerous
AAAAATTGTGTGTGTGTTCTTGTAATATTTGAGAGAGAAAAACTCTACTGCAAATCACAAATCCAACCACTGTGTGCACCAGCAGAGTTTTGCTGGCATCTAATGGGGAAAATTTGGTACTGCGCCCAAACAAAATCTTACTGAATTTTTTTAGATATCAACCTGAAATTTGGAACACAACTTGTTTCGATTTATGGCTTTGATTTTCTAGCAGGTTTAGAGTTCAACATGTTTCATAAAATATATATTTTATATAAAATATCGTTCATAAATCATTTTCATAAACTTAAATCTCTATAACTTTGTTTTGGTTTCACTTTTTAAAGTTTTTTACTTCAACAATAATCTGCCATGGGTCTTCTTTAAAATGAGACCAAACTTAACTCTGTGCTCCCAAGCTTCAAATTTATATGACAGTTTTTTGACATGGACATTTTTGTCCACTATTGACCTATGTGTAACTTTTTTTAAGTGACGCACAAGGGTTAAATGAAGATAATGGTAATAGAGAATCATCTAGTACAGTGGTTCCCAATCCTGGTCCTGGAGAACCCCCAACACTGCACGTTTTTGGTGTCTCTCTTATCTGACTCCCATTTGAGGTCTTGGAGTCTTCACTAATGAGCTGATGAGTTGAATCAGGTGTGTTTGAATAGGGAGACATCTAAAATGTGCAGTGTTGGGGGTTCTCCAGGACCAGGATTGGGAACCACTGATCTAGTACATGTAAAATCCACCTTATTTCTCCCATAAAAGCGGGCGCAGCCATTCCAGATATTTTTAGCTGTACAAAACAGCTCGTTTTGTGGCTTGAAATTTCAAACTGTTGTGTCTTACCCACTGATCTATAATAGAGAACATTATAGATCAGTGGTCTTACCATATTATTATCATGTATTATCTTAATTAAAGCCCGCCGTATCGTTGTGGACAGTCTGTTGGAGAACTGTGATATTTTATGCTTGCAAGAGACATTTTTAGCAATGCAAGATTTGGCGAAGATTAATTATTAACACACTGGTTTGTAATGCAAACCGATTTACCATTTACTGCACGTTGGTATTCCTCTCGTTATTTCCCTACAGCGGCTAATGAACCGTAAGTCTCACACATTGACAAAAAACGGCTTACTTCTGCGTTGAAAAATAAGGTGGATAGAGCTCATGCTGCTCTGATGGACTTACTGATGATGTCAAGTGTTGTTTAGATTTAAACAAGCATCAGTACAGCAGCTTGAGTTGATATTTGAAATCACCTAAATGTTCTCTGAAGCCTTGAAGCCTGATCACACATGTTGTAGCTCTTCACAGCACTGCAGTTTGGTGAGTTTCAGTAATTTGTTCCTTTTTTTAACTGTTTCTTGTTTCCTCAGCATGGAGCAGTGTCGCCAGAGAAGATCTTTCTTCTTTCAGAGAAGAAAGAAGCTTTCTTGGTGGAGGGCATCTCTTCTATTCAAGACCCATGTGAGCTTTCACAGCTGGCAGCTGTTATCATGTTAGATCACTCTTACTGCTGCATCTCTACCAAAGCTTGAAAACCCAGAGGTTTAGAAGAGCACTACCTGAAGAACACTGCTGTTCTTCCCGAAATCTGTCCAGCAGCCTTAGGCCCCGATCAGATAGAATGCATTTTATGCACTGAGAGGCACCTTTTTTTAATTGTTTTCTGTTGGCAGTGAGCGTTTTGCGCACTGTTTATGTGCCCCGGGCGCCTTGTGC
Source organism: Sinocyclocheilus rhinocerous (assembly GCF_001515625.1). Lineage (NCBI taxonomy): Eukaryota > Metazoa > Chordata > Actinopteri > Cypriniformes > Cyprinidae > Sinocyclocheilus > Sinocyclocheilus rhinocerous. Next base: position 610,904 of record NW_015647043.1, read on the forward strand.
TTTTGGAGGCGCGCTCTGAGCGTCTGAAGTAGAAAAAAAAGCCAGACGTCATTCACGTTTTTTTCTATTGTCCAATCGAATGAACGGAGAGGCGGGCCTTCCGTTGTGATGACGAAAGTTTACCATTGCTTAGAAAGTCCGGAGACTGCAATGATGACTTTTGGTGTCTGTCGCAGGTTACGGAGCTGTATTTTTTAAGGCTTCTGCTAATATGACAGTTTACTTAACAGCAAAAACCAAAGATTTTGATTAGACTGACAGGACAGCTGATTTGGTGGTTGCCTAGCAACATTTAAAAAATGCAGCGCACTGCTCTTTTTTAAAAGTCACCAAAAAAAGGCAGTGCGGTGCGCCTCGCGTTTTCAGACCTAAAAAACGCGTTCGTTGTGATCGGGACCTTAGTCTCTTCAGTGGCGCCTCTGTAATAAGCAAAAAGAGCCCGTCTCCATCCACAGCTGCGGTGTGCTGGGCTACCAGGACATTTACCTCTCTGTGGCGGAGCCCATGAGGAAAACACGCTGCTGTTGGCGCTGTCCCTACAGCCTTGAGCTGGGACTGAAGATCAAGCTGCACCTTTGGGAGACGCACAAGTGCCCTACAATGGTGGAGACGGAGCAGCCTAATGGCTTCGCTCCACGAATCCATCCATGTGGATATCAGTGAAGAGCCCCTGCCTGAAGAACCACGTAGAAACAAGCCCAGACACTGAGTCTGGGTGTCACATGGAGTTTCCATGTGACACCCATGTCATCATAGTGTCACATGGAGTTTCACACAGCCAGACCTATGAACTGTATGTAAATACTGTATATTGCATATAGTTATAGAGTAAGTTTTATTTTGTAGAGTAAGTTTTTAGCACATTGCTGTGTGGTTGTTGGGATGTTTTTGGTGGTTGACAATGAGTTGATATCTGGTTCCTAGGTTGTTCTTGCTTGTTACGTGGTTTTCAAGATGTTTTTGGTGGTTTCCTGTGTGTTGACGTGTTTACCAGTGTTTTCTGAGCGATTGTTATCGTGTTGCTTTGTGGTTGCTGGACTCTTCTGAGTGTGTTTTCATGCATTGCTTCATGGTATTTAGGATGTTTGGAGTAGTTGGTTGACATGTGGTTGATTTTAAACTGTTGGGTTAGAGTAAGTTAGGGTCCCTCACACGGTTTTTCAGCTTGACGTGCTGTGAGGGCATCAGTCCATCAGTGATGCTGAGAGCTACACCACGGGTACTTCACAAATACTGGCAGGGTCACCATAGTGGACAGGTCTCAGCTGAGATGCCAGACGAAGACAATCTGCCTGAATCTGGACAGCAGCAGACTGGCCTGATGTTTCTGGCAGAAGATCACAGTCTTGTGTATACGGGCAAGTTGGATACAAATACAGTAAATCATAGTTGTCCATTTAAAATAGTAATGAATTTTGCTGTGAAATTGAGGATTATGAAATCTTTGGTTTCAATTTTTAATCAGTTGAATAAAATATTTTATCACAAATAATTGCATGACTTTTTAGAGTTAAAGCTGCAGTCTGTAATTATTTTTTTTTTTGGTTAAAAAAATGATCCGAAATCAATTTTTGAGCAAGTACATAACCAGCCAGTGTTCAAACTTATCTCTTTACCTTAGCCCAATTCACAACGGTAAGATTATAATGTTTTCTAATTTGAGTGGTACGGGTAGGTTTTCGCGGGAAATTCGAGCATGCCGCCGCATCATTACATCACGTCTGTAAACATAAAGATTGAGTCCCGGCTAGTAGGCGATATCGCATGTGAGGATCCTGCAGGTGGCGGATTGTTTATAGCCTTTTCTCACAGCAGCTGGAATAATTAAATTAATCATTTTGATGACGGATTGCAATCCAGAAAGGAATATGTCTATATAAAACACATGTGACTGAAATTAGATTATATTCCAGTTTTAAATGTGCATCTAATTACAGATATGTAGGATTACACAAGATTTGTATTTTAAAGAGAACCAGTTCTAAAGAAGAATATTTAGCTTTTTGGGTTAAAAGAATTTCTTTATATGAAATTTGAATGGTGTGACAATTAAAGATTACACTGTAAAGAAATTGAAATCTACACGCTAATACACACTACATACATGTAGTCATGCAATGCTGATGTTGTTAACATTAACAATTTGAGAACAAAGTATAACGATAATAATAATTCTCACGGTTTGAAGTGATATGGCCATCGCCATTGGAAGCGTGATTTATTGTAATGCTTTTTTCCTCAGTTGGTCAGAACAAAAGTGACTTGTTACTTACTTGTTCAGATGACAATATCCGTTGAAAATTATTATTTGGGTCATACTTCCAAGAATCTGTAATTCCTAAGTACAGAGAATACCCACACCAATGCGGTGACTGTCAGCCACACATACTCCTCAAAACATTAGATTCATCTGCACTGGAGCCGTGCACAACCCACACAAAAAAGATGATTCCGCAAATAACTGCAATTGCAGGTTTCAAACAGAGATGGCGACAAAGAGACAAAACTTACCTGCAGCTTTAAATCAAGATTAATCACAGATTTTGAAAGTGCTGAAATCTCAATTTTTTGCTTATGATCTTGCCATTTAATGCATTTAGCTCCTTTTCAAGGTAAAAAAAAATGTAACAAAGTTGTATTAGAATTTTTTTAAACAAAGCTTTACTGAAAGTTAAATAAATAAAAAAAACACTCAAAAACTAAAACTATACAACACTGGAAAAAGTTAGAACTAAACTGAAACACGGCATAAAAACGAACCAATATCAGAAGCTCAAAATTAAATGAAAAGCTTATTGTATTACTGTATTAAAAGCAGTGTATTATGTGTAGCAGAGTTTTATGAGAGAGAGATTGACTGAGCGAGTGATTACCTGCATCTGATACAGCATTCATTCTTCAGCTCAATCTCATATTCACAATAAAACATTGTCCACTGAGGAAATCGATAGACTCTTCGCCGTACCATCCTTTCATCTGTTAAGGGTGATATCCATTGACAGCACTGCTCAGTGCATTTGTTGGTTGTATCGTAGGGTGTACTCACACTAGGCACGGTTGCCTTGAACCGAGCCCGAGCGCGATTATCCCCCCTCCCCACTCCCCCGCTGGCCTGCACTCACACTTGCACTAAACATTCCGGGCCGGAGCACGCTTACATGAGATGACGGAGAATCCCACTTTCGCTAATATTCTGCTGAATAATTCATTTATAATTTATGCCGTGCATTGATTTTCACTTGTATGTATCAGAAAATTATTACAGAGGCAGCTGAGTTAATGAAATAATTTGCAGCATTACTCGCAAACTACATTTCCTGTTCATCAATAAGGTAAGAACCAGAGCCATTATAAACCTAAATATACTTGATTAAATTAAATTAATTGAAAAGTGTAGTGTAGTAGTAGTAATAGAAT
>NW_015647043.1:614661-625466 GCF_001515625.1 Sinocyclocheilus rhinocerous
CCCTGGCCCACCTCTTCCAACCGGGCCAGGGCCGGCTAAACGAACCGCGCCCAAGCGCGGCACGGAGCGCTCACACTAGTTAAACGAACCAGGCTTTGGGGGTCAAACGCGCTCGGGCACAGTTTAAAAGTACACCGGAGTACACCCTTATGCCGAGTTCACACTGCACAATTTTAGCCCGATTTTTCACTCGCGCTGTTGTTAAAGTAAAAACTTCCGTTTCAGTCTTTTTCAATTTAAAAGTCTTTACTGCTGACGTGTAAAAATAGTCTATTGTTGCCATCTAATGGCGGAACAATGTAACTAAAATCACCATCACGAATACACACACACACACACACACACACACAGTTTCCTAATTCTAAATACTACTATTATTTATATTAATCGTATTCATATACATTTAGGAATAAATTTAATATTTTTTCCGTCATTTTTGTAATCAGCATATTTAAAAAGCATAGGCTATTTAAAAACGTTTAATTAATCACAATTCTTATTTTTCCTCTCGTCTCTATCGCTGAAGAAATTCAAAAAGCCAGTAGGTTTGTTAGTGAAAATATTATTTCCTGACAGCAAGACAGTCTGTTTAATTAAAGTTAAATTTACAGCCTTCACAATACAAGCGCGCGCACACTTGGTTCCAGAAGAATTTTTCCCTGAGTGAATTTTAAAAAAGTCTTCTGTGATGATTTGAACCGAACCATGAACCAACCACATTTTAAATTAATACAAAAAAAAAGTATTTGAAACTCTGACAAAAAGACAAATGTACAAGACTGTGTATTTAACTGCTTTTAGTAATGGAAAGAACTACAATCCCATGAAGCCCTGCGAATGACAGTGTCTTCATTTAAAATGAAAGAGGCCAAAACTGCTTTCAGTATGTTTGATATGTTGATTCACCATATGTTGTTCTCTCATGACAGTGTGTATTTCTGACCTCTGAGGGTTGGAGCTCACTCTAGTCCCACATTCACAGTTCATTTGTCTGCAAATTCATACATCACCCAGAATTCCCCTGATCCACAGCACTGCAGCACTGCTGTCTGTCAACCCAATCCAGATTAAATAGAGACTGCTGTCAGCTCCCATACACAGCCACACTATATTATTCCCTGCAAGCGTATCCTGTGGGGAACATTTTGTGTTTAATATCACAGTTCAGCCTTTTAATTTCAGTGGGGAAGAATTAATTAAATATAAGGCGGGTGTAATGAGCCCTGTTTCCATTAGTTTCCAGACAAATCTCCTTGAATTTGAAGGAGAAAAACTACTATCATATCTTGATCTCATTTCACACTCTACAAACAGACCCCTTTAATTACTAAGATACAGTACATCAACTACATACAGGATGGAAATCATTTCAACACACCCTGTGTGGGTGTGGGTGAAGTCAGCAAGTGAAATAAGTTATAAATGTAGTGGTCTGTAAGAAGTTTGTCTTAACACAGCACATCGTCCATTAGTGTGTCCGTGCTATGCAGAACCACAGCGACTCCAGTTTAAACTCCACGAGCCTGACTACAGCTAACCTGGTCAGCAGTGGCCTGATGGGTCTTTGCTTCATGATTGGAGTTCCTGGTAATATTGCAGTAATTTTTTTCATAGTTGTTTCACCCTTATGTTGTTCCAAACCTGTATGATTGTCCTTCTTCTGTGGAACAGAAAAGATATTCCGAAGAACACTGATGTCCAAACAACATATAGACAATGTTTTGTGTTGTGCTGTGAGTAGTTTATATGGGTTACTGTGTTTGATGTGTTTGATTATATAACCAAAATAAACTCAAATTAGTACAAATCAGCACAAAATGGTACAATATCCCACAGCAGATATATTACTTTAAAACACGGTTTGGATTTAGTTAATTCGGATTAGTGGTTATATCATAGAATACCTTGTTTTTACAGCAACAATAAAATAATAAATCATGGTTGTTTTGTAACATTTTCAATGTGACATCTGATACTGATCCTATGGGGAAAGCAGCAGCAGCTCGCTGTTGCTATAGCAACCTTCTCGGGTGAATGCAACTTATTTGAAATAATCTATTTGGTGCCAGACAATAATTGGCACTGTTGTTGTTATATAGTATAAGTCAAACTTTTCCATAATATATGTGGAATCTTTCATTTATAACCTCTTGAATGGTCTAACTGAATATGATAGTATAGGACTGCAATAAGCACACAAGCATGTGATATAAAATTCTAATTATTATAATAAATATAGCTGATCTCCATAATAAAGTATTTGAGATGTTCTTCTGCCTCTAATAGTTACTTTTAAGTAATTTTCAATGGCTGATGCAACAATGATCTTGGACTTCATATTTGACACCTACAAACATGGATGCAGCCTCGGACAAAACAAAATGTTTATTGTTACCAATGTCATTGTACAAAGTCTTTATCTGTAGGCATAGGCCTATTTGTCAACCATTAATAGTTTATTTTGCAACTAAAAGTGTCTGATTATAGAAAGGTTACCACCTGGATAAATGAAGTTGGTTTGTTCATATGATGTCAACATGGTGGTCTGCCTCTTATAGGATAAAACTTTTTTACTCGGTCGTTGATATAAAAAGTAGTCCTCATCTCATGTAATTGTACATTATTTCAAACATTTAAAGTGGAAAAAATACTTTCTGGACTTTAGTCTGCTAGCATAGCTAATGTGGTTAGCATCCACTAGATGGCAGCAAAGACATGCTACATTTTTGTAGCCGTGTCTATGCAGGTAACAATGTAGAAGGCCATCAAAACTTCTCCTATACAAACGCAATAACATATGTTACAGCATATCTTATAAACAACAGATGTCCACAATGTAAAGTAGCCAATGTCACAGAAAAATGATCACACAACAGATTTTCTCACAGCCACTGCTGTTATATGTGGAAATCAGCTTTTTCCTGTGAGTCTCTGTATAGTAAGCATAGCAATCTAAATGAACTATGTTTTGAGGAAATTGTCTCTCTCATCTTCCCATTTCTGCCAAAGAGATCTTTCTTCAGAAAGTAGATGACGTTAATCTTCCTTTCAGATCAGTTGAAGCAACTTAAAAAAAAAATATCCTGTCAAGATGCAACAAACTATTAAAAAAAACTATTGCAGACAGGTTAAATGTTGCCTCTACAGTATTTATCAGATGTTCTTAACCAAGTAATTTAGACAGTGCTGGGTAGTAAATGATTACATGTAATCTGGATTACATAATCAGTTTCCAAAAATTAAGTATGTAGGATATTGCATTTTAAAATACTCATAATCAGATTACAGTTACTTTTATGGATTACACATTACATATTTATATTACATATTATTCACACAATTATTTTTTTCTCTTTTAAAATTTCCTTTAAAAATACTTTGTGTCATACTGTGTACCACTTAGCTTAACTATATGCCCAAATGTCATGTAAATAAATTTGCAAAAATGCTTCTCTATTGTCATCATCATATCCAGTGACCATCAGTACCCGTAGTAAGGGAAGTCTGGACAAACGTGGAAGGCTTTGGGCGTATAATGTCATTACGGGGTTTTTTCTTTTTTTTTTAATGCTTGGGGCTCTTATGCTTTTCATGTGACACAGCAGCCACAATAGCTCTATAACTCATATAGGCTTATGTTTTTGTTTTTTGTTTTGTTTTTATTCGAAATATTCACAAATGTGTTAACTACCCTATATCAGGAAATATCTCGGTTCTCAAATGTGTAAGTAAATGCATTTAGCACATTTATAAATTACTGTTAGTTGATCTATAATGGGCGATGGGCAAGTAGCCTAATGTTAGCGTAATCTCTTAACTACACATAAAACCTTATTACTTGTACCAGATAGGCTATGGGTGTCATGCCATAAAATATTTTTAATGCAACAGACTTTGTATTTAATGTGAATTTAATAAAAACATTGTAATTTACTAATTATAACACTTTCATGGTAGGAGAGACCGGGTATGGTTGTAACACTTTTTGTTTCAGCATATGTAATTCGCAATTTTTGGGCTAGAGTGCTTAAACTTTTATACAAAGCACCCACATTTGTTTACTACAAAACGCACCAATTCAAACCTCTGCAAGAATATCCTATCAAGTTGATGTCAAATACACGGAGTGCCTTTGTTACAATCTAACCCACTGCCGGGGTAAGTAACACATACTGGGGTAAGTTGTAACAGTTAGACAAAAGAAGCAAAAATAGCAGCCACCCCATTAAGTTTGCTTCAAAAACAGGTTTATTGAAACAATCTAAACGAACAATACAAAACAATGTCGCACATTTTATGACTGACCACAGCTCAAATCAACTTCCGATTTGATGCAGGAGTGTGTGCATGTGTGTGTAAATTAGACTACTAGAACAAACAGTATGCTTACTGAACACTCAACTCCAGTGTACTCAGGTAGGCCAACAGAACACGTAGATCAAACAAAAAACTGTGTAAATTTGTGTGTGAGATTGTGTCTATAGGAATTTTCTCAATGAGTCACAGGCTTGGTGTATCCAGAAACTGCATAGGACACATTTTTCCCACACTTATTTTGGCTTTGAGCTGCCAAAAAAAAAGCTCCATATAGGCAACATGAAAGTTCTCAGTTCTATGTAAGGGGATGCTAAAATGTGTTACAACCAGGGCTTGACATTAAAGGTCCCATGGCATGAAAATTTCACTTTATGAGGTTTTTTAACATTAATATGAGTTCCCCTAGCCTGCCTATGGTCCCCCAGTGGCTAGAAATGGTGATAGGTGTAAACCGAGCCCTGGGTATCCTGCTTTGCCTTTGAGAAAATGAAAGCTCAGATGGCCCAATCTGGAATCTTCCCTTTATGTCGTCATACGGGGAAAGGTTACCTCCCCTTTCTCTGCTTTGCCCGCCCATGAGAAAATGAGCTACTACAGTGCCAGGCGAGTGCAATATTTTTTTTTTCCTCGAGAGACATCATGGCTTGCAAACGAGCGAAGCATGGCAGTTGCTCAGTGTTTGGATGTACAAATGATATATAAAAGCATCCAAAAAGCAGCATGTCATGGGACCTTTAACACCTGCCAACCCGCTAAATGCGGGTGAATTTCAGCAGTGGTGGGTAACACGGTCACTTCCACTAGCCTCTTTGGCGGGTTGAATTTTATATACAGTAACAGAGCTCGACATTAATGCTTTTCTGGGATAAGTGGATTTTTTGAAGGGGCAAGTGGAAGAGAGTTTTACTTGCCCGACCGGGCAACAAACGTGATTAAAACATCTAATTAGGGAATTACCAAAATTTCAGCGAGAATGATTCTGATTTTATTACATTTGGTGCAAATGGCAATTTATAGTGGATAATGGGATAAACCCATTCATAAACCCTGCGTTCCATTCGGAAGGGCTCATCCCTATGCCCTAATCCCTTCAAAGGGTTTACCCTCCAGAGTGAGAGCTTTCAAGGGTTGAAGGGTGTAGGGGACAAAACAATTGTTTCTTTAAGTGCCCTTCTGCGTCATCATCCCGTGTCCATATGGAGGTGCCGTCATCATGGAAAGAATCAGCGCAAAGAATCATGGGCGTCCATCAGTTGTACCCTTCGAAATCCTTCATTCCGAAGGGACTTTTGAAGTGGCCAGTTTTGAGCACTTCGGTTTGGAACGACCCTTCAATATAACGTCCATGATTGTTTTCACTCCGAAGTGCCCTTCGGAGGGCGATATATCCCGTTTGGAACGCACCGAAAGACAGGCACTTGGTTCATTCTTGAATGAATCAGCCGTCTGAATGAATCGTTTGAATGAATGACTCAATGACTCACTCAATAAGACAGTCACTTGCTGCCGGTTTACTTTCACATTTAAAAGTATTTCATATTTCGTCCCCTTGGAATTATAAGGTTCTATCTGCATTCCGAGTAGTTTTGAGATTTTGAGCTTCAAAGTTTTTGCATTCCATTTGACTGTGTAGACTTTTTTGTTTTTAAAATAAAAAGTCCCAAAATGTACACAACATGAAAAAATCTATCACATAATGTAATTAAGTTGTCACAGAATAAGAATATGTGAATAACTCAATTTTGACAAAAATGTCAGATAGAACCTTACAATTCCAAGGGGACGATTTGTATTAAAAAAAATTAATTGTAATTTAAAACATATCATTATTTATGCAGTTGTAATTTTGCAGCATAAATGCATTCATAGCATGCTACATTTGAGCTTCATTACATTTGTCTGTGTAAAAATGCATGTTTTGCCACTTCAGATGCCTCACTTTATTCTGCAGTGGAAAGATCTGTTTTGTTGATTCTGATTTCATTTGATTGGTAACAGTCCTATAGTGTCTCATTTTATTAACTGTAATTATTAGTAAAAATTAACTATTTGATATGAAAATGTATGCATACATTTTATAAGGTTAGTAAAAAAGGCTGCCTTTTATATTGGCAAAAAATGACCTGGAAATCAATTTAAGTAAATTTTAGTATGCAGTTGTGAACTTTAATCATATAAAATATAATTTCCCAGCAACAAAATTATGGCCAGTGAAAATGCTGAGTGGCTGGTAATTTTGGAAAAACTGTAGCCAGAGTGGCTGGTGAGTAAAAAAGTTAATGTCAAGACCTAGTCACAACTTACCCCCACCCCTGTCATCCAATGTTTAGTTAGCTGTATTAGCATAATGGTTTGAAATTAGCAGTTTAAAAATGCATCACATTTTGCCTGAGAATCTACAATTTATTCAATTTATTCTAATGTAAATTATATTGTTTTATCTGCAACAGTTTAAGCACTAAGCAAAATATAGTTTTGGTCAAAAAATGTAGATTCTTACATCAAAATCTGTTTTTTCTTTATAAAATCTGCATATACCTGTTTACAGCCTTGGCAACCGTTCATATAAGATCGGGGAGGAAGTGGGTAAATAATGAAATTATCATTGGACCTCTAGCTTATCCCTGATAGGTGGAAATGGTGTTGTTACAACTCTCCTCATGTTACAACAATTCAATTCCCCTACAGAAAGAAAGCAAAGAACATTTTCAAGCACTCTCAAAAACATTATAATCACTGAAGCTGTTTACACTGTGAAATTAATATCCTACTTACAATTGTACACTTTGTTGTTTCTGATGAGAGAATTCGTCAGAGAGCAGAATTCATTCAGGGAGCGAGTGAACAAAACACCGGCATTTCAGCGATGACTCATCTGAACGCCTCTGATTGGCCATTGCCAGGGGGTGGCCAGGGGTGGCCGTAGCCACTGACGAAAGCTTGGCCATCCCACTCAAAACTGCAGTTTTTGTCTTTTTTTTTTTCTTGATAAGAAATGCATTTATTAAGATGCGGAACCGCCGTATCTCTTTATGACCACATCAAACGGGAGAATTTTCAGACGCACACTTCAGCTTCACCTCAGCATCAGGCACGAGTCAAACGAGCGCGGAAAAGCTACAGCAGCCAAATGAGCTTCAGTAGAACAACTGTGGTCTGATGAAATGTTGTTAGACTATATTCCGAAGAACACTGATGTCTAAACAACATATAGACAATGTTTTGTGTTGTGCTGTGAGTAGTTTATATGGGTTACTGTGTTTGATGTGTTTGATTATATAACCAAAATAAACTCAAATTAGTACTGTTGTGTTTCTCAAATAAAGAGACTGTTTCTCGTGAACTCTTGCTGACTTTTAATGACAATTGTTACCACCTTATTTCACAGCTTCCCCCTGTTCCTCTACATCATACCCTCTTATATCATTCATCACATACTGCCCTCTATTGGTCACAACAACAATAACAATCACATATTAAATAGTACATCCCCTTTCTTAAAATAGGACTAAACACATATGTCAATCCAATCATTTGAATATGTCAATATTTCTTTTCTCTTTTTTTTTCTTTTTTTTATGTGACATAGAACTACACACAGACCCTTAAGATTTAACATCAAATACCACCACTAAACATTTACAAAAAAATACACAGAATGAAACAAATTCAACATCACACTTTCTACTAAGTCTCAGTCTATCAAAGAAAGAATCTATCTGGTTTCTTAATGCGACTTGATCGCCGCAACACAGGCAAGTCAGATTGTTCATTCTGTGACAATTTAGGTAATGACAGATCAGGTTCAAGTTCAGGCAATGACAATTCAGATTCAGGTAGTACTAGTTTTGGTTCAGACGTGCAATTACTCACTGGATACAGATCTTGTTGATGCTCATTCAAAGTCTCTACAGTCTTCATCAGACTACGTCGATTTCTCCTGAGTACTTGACCAGTTTCTGTTTGCACTCTATAAGATCTTGGCTTAATTTCTTCCAGTACGATTGCTTTTCTGCTCCATTTATTGGCATCTTGCACTCTCACCACATCTTGCTTGAACAAAGATGGAAGATGTTTAGTTGTTCTGTCATAATAACTCTTTTGCTTACATTTCAACAACTCTTTCTCTGCTTCAAATGCTTGTTTGCTTTCACTTTAGAAAAAGATGGAAGTGTAGTGCGCAACTTACGACCCATCAACAATTCAGCAGAAGATAAACCACAGTCCAATGGAGATGCTCGATAGTTCAACAGAGCAAGGTATGGATCTGATCCATCTTCCACAGCTTTCTGTAGCAGTCGTTTAACGCTCTGCACTCCTCGTTCTGCTTTACCATTTGCTTGTGCATGCAATGGACAATGGTGAAATGCTGAAATTCATATTGCCTTGAAAACTGATGAAATTCCTTGCAATTATAGCATGGCCCATTATCACTAACTACTGCTTTAGGAATTCCATGTCTGGCAAATATTGACTTCATGTGACTTATCACATTACTGGCAGATGTACCCGACAACAAAGCCATCTCTGGGTAGTTGGAGTAATAGTCAATGACCAACAGATAATCTTTCCCATTGAAATGAAAGAGATCAGTACCAACCTTTTCCCAGGCTTCAGAAGTTTGGTCTGCTATTATCATTGGTTCTTTAGCTTGTTTGTTACGATATTTGGTCTCTCTCATCTTCCCATTTCTGCCAAAGAGATCTTTCTTCAGAAAGTAGATGACGTTAATCTTCCTTTCAGATCAGTTGAAGCAACTTAAAAAAAAAATATCCTGTCAAGATGCAACAAACTATTAAAAAAAACTATTGCAGACAGGTTAAATGTTGCCTCTACAGTATTTATCAGATGTTCTTAACCAAGTAATTTAGACAGTGCTGGGTAGTAAATGATTACATGTAATCTGGATTACATAATCAGTTTCCAAAAATTAAGTATTTAGGATATTGCATTTTTAAATACTCATAATCAGATTACAGTTACTTTTAAGGATTACACATTACATATTTATATTACATATTATTCACACAATTATTTTTTTCTCTTTTAAAATTTCCTTTTAAAACTTTGTGTCATACTGTGTACCACTTAGTTTAGGCCTAACTATATGCCCAAATGTCATGTAAATACATTTGCAAAAATGCTTCTCTATTGTCATCATCATATCCAGTGACCATCAGTACCCGTAGTAAGGGAAGTCTGGACAAACGTGGAAGGCTTTGGGCGTATAATGTCATTACGGGGTTTTTTTTTTTTTAATGCTTGGGGCTCTTATGCTTTTCATGTGACACAGCAGCCACTATAGCTCATCGGTCTGAAAAAGCCAGGTGTGCTGTGATTGGCCAGCTATCTAGTGCGTTGTGATTGGCCGAATACCTCAAGCGTGTGACGGAAATGTTACGCCCCTTACCACATTGTGCCCTGTCAGGCCAGAGCGATGATTCAAAAACATGAAAACCCATTATAAAGGAGGCATTCGCTGCATCCAGTGGGGACATAATTATGGATTATAATGACTTGTACTGTCTTTTTACGCGTTGCGTTGCATCGCGCCGCGTAAACATAAAACCATGTCTGCATTTGTGATCGGAGAAATTACAAACAACAAGCCCTACTCTACACTGCCCAAAAAACTCGCTTTAAATATATATATATATATATATAAAAGACGTACTTACAGTCTGTGAGTCAGAACAGCCGGCATTGTAGTCTACTCTTCCAGGATCAGGAAACAGTCCTCCATAAAATGCGCTGGACACATCTGAATATTTGGGTTAAACTGTTCATTTTTGGAAGATCAAACAAAGTAGTTTCGCTTTCACAACAAAACACACAGCGCCTTCAAGAAATGCGATGCGGAACCGCCGTATCTCTTTATGACCACATCAAACGGGAGAATTTTCAGACACGCAAGACACGCACACCTCAGCGTCAGGCGCGAGTTAAACGAGCGCGGAAAAGCTACAGCAGCCAAATGAGCTTCAGTAGAACAACTGTGAACTGCGGTCTGATGAGATGTTGTTAGACTATATGTCAGTAAAACACACTCTCCTGTTCCACCAGCCGTTTTACTGTGCTCACGGCGCACACTCTTCAACAGTACGCAAATATGTGGCTCACGCTCTATATCACTTCATCATAAATAACCCGCACAAGAAACTATGAGCATACATAGGCCTACCTAGTTCTGTCGATATGTCTTTTTTATTTGTAATTTAATGCACAAATAAATGTGAGCACAGTGCACTTATACTAGACAATATGTGAAAATGAAACCATTTAAATGCATAAAATAACTCATTTTATATTCTGGCATTTATGTCTACTGTTGACTTCCGGCCTTTTTCACATTTTTATCACTATCTGCATGCCTCATCCATGAGTATGCAATGTTGGAGAGCAAGCATTTGGGAGTTTTGAGAAGCTGAATGAGCAATAAAGCTATAGTGAGCCCCTTTATTAAAATACCTGGAGGTGAGGAATAATAC
>NW_015647043.1:633081-634722 GCF_001515625.1 Sinocyclocheilus rhinocerous
CAGGATCAGTAAACAGTCCTCCATAAAATGTGCTGCACACATCTGAATATTTGGGTTGAAGTGTTCTGGAACAGTGTTGTAAATACAACTTAACCACTGACAAGAAATGCATTTATTAAGATGCGGAACCGCCGTATCTCTTTATGACCACATCAAACGGGAGAATTTTCAGACACGCACTTCAGCTTCACCTCAGCGTCAGGCACGAGTCAAACGAGCGCGGAAAAGCTACAGCAGCCAAATGAGCTTCAGTAGAACAACTGTGAACTGTGGTCTGATGAAATGTTGTTAGACTATGTCAGTAAAACACACATTCCTGTCCCATCATCCGTTTTACTGTGCTCACGGCGTACACTCTTCAACAGTACGCAAATATGTGGCTCACGCTCTATATCACTTCATCATAAATAACCCGCACAAGAAACTATAATTTATATTCTGGCATTTATCTACTGTTGACTTCCGGCCTTTTCACATTTTTATCACTAGCATGGCTCATCCATGAGTATGCAATGTTGGAGAGCAAGCATTTGGGAGTTTTGAGAAGCTGAATTAGCCATTTTTACAGGTGCCGGTCTAATGCTTTATCAAAATGTTGCTTCTTTTTACATTCTGAAGTCCGTTTCGTTATACTAAGACTTTTGCACCCATACAAGTCAGGAAATGAGCACCCCCTGCTGGCCGGACTAAAACTAGCTCCAGCAGCAAGCTAGTTGTTCACAATGGCCTACCAGCCATCAGAATGTGTTACCAGCTTCAAAAAGAAAACAAAGTCAAACTCCTAATTGAGGAGGGGAATTCGTGACAACAGAATGTCAGGAGGCCAGTTTAATGCCTCATCTAAAGGATGCTCCTTTTCACAGTCTAAAGTTTGCGTCATTACATTAGGACTTTTGCACCCATTCAAGCCAGGGAATGATCACCTCCTGCTGGCTTGACTAAAACTAGCTGCAGCAGCAAACTATATTTTCACAAATGGTCTCCCACCAGTGTACCGACCAGGCTCTGGCCTGCTTAGCTTTAGTGAGGAACCAGACTCTGCATACTACATGCAACAGCTGCATTCGTAGTCTGCGCTTTAATGAAGCTGCTCTAATAGAGGGGTAGCACATCCTGACAAGCTCAATATGGCCATCAGGATGCGCTATCAGCCTAAACAATGAGGTCAAATCCATGATTAATGTGGGGAATTAATGACAAGAGAATGTCAGGAGGCCAGTTTAATGCCTCATCTGAACGAAGCTCCTTTTTACATGTGAAAGGACCAGGCTCTGGTCTGCTTAGCTTTAGTGAGGTGAGGAATAATACAAAAATTGTCATATTCACTCAGTATTACTTGATCTAATTCACAAATATCTCAATTACAGTTAAGTAGAAATTAATTGTACTCAGTTGTGTTTTAGGCACTAAAACAGTCCAGTACATTATAGTCATACACATTTTTATATCAGAATCAGAATCAGAATGAGCTTTATTGCCAGGTATGTTTACACATACGAGGAATTTGTTTTCGTGACAGAAGCTTCCACAGTGTAACAGAATGACAGTGACAGAACAAAAAACACAGATAATAAAAAAAAACTAATAAAAAAAAACAGAACAAGTAAATAAGGAATAAAAATATAGAAATTGACAATTGTA
>NW_015647044.1:0-3410 GCF_001515625.1 Sinocyclocheilus rhinocerous
AACCAAAGTGCTGTACAGGAAATATACAACAGAATTAAAACAAAATAAAAGACTAGACTAAATATAAAACACAACCAAGTGGACAAATGAAAATGTACACCCTCAAAAAGAGTTGAAACACAAAGAATAAAAATAGGTCTTCAAAGAGGATTTAAACATAGAAATAGAAGGAGCAGATCCGCTGTCCAGCAAAGTTTAGATCCAAAAAGATCAACCATTCATCTGGATTGACACCAGGGGAAAGGGTTGTATAACAGCATTTAAGGTTGGAGTAGCTGGATACACATCTTAGCTAGAGGTATTAATATATACATTTAAGGTACTAATATGCACCTTTTAGAGGTAAAGTACATAGGTGCACTTTTTGAAAAGGTGACAACTTTTGTAACTTTTTTTCTGAGAGTGTATCATTCAAATAACACTTTATTATTAATGTTTAACATGAGCATTTGAATTTTTATTTGTATATTTTCCATTTTAATTTTAGTTGAAGTTTTAGTGGTTTTTTTGTCATTTGTATTAGTTATTTTTTTATGTAATGTTTTAATTTAATGGGGTTTTTTTGCAAAAATTTAATTTAATGGGGGTTTTTTGTAGTTTTTTTTTACTGGTGTTAGATTTCAAAAGCCATTTTACTGTCATTTGAGTTTATTCAATCTTATTTAAAAAACAAACTGAACAAATAAGTGTCCCATGTCGTGTTAAAATACATGATGTAACAACAGGACTAGACTTTCTAAGATTTTCTTCGACTTTCCAGAAGGGTCAGGCAGTTTATAGGCTGTTAGTAGAAATAATCTAGGTTAGTAATTCAGGCACCGTTACTAGTTTGAAGCACTTCCCTATGTAAATATACACCTTCAATGCAGGTTTCTGAAATGATTCATTCTTCATAAAGACCTTTAACAAAGCCATTGATGCTCAAGAGACTGAAGTGAATTATAACGGCCTTGCTAAACCGTTTTAAAGGCCGTTTTCTCAAAAAGAGTTTTTTCTCCTACACTGAGCCATAAATCTCCACTTCAGTAGCACTTACACACACCAGACTTTACATTTTTATCCCTGTCTATATTCTGAAGGTCTTTACAGAGGGATTTGATCGTATCTAATTTGCTTGATTATATACATTTTATTCCCCCCCCAAAATTGTGAAAATATTTTGTTTTCTGGCTGTTCAAAGATTTTTTCTGAATTATGGAGTGACAAAAAGCGATACCCAAAATTCCCTCTGTAAAAACATTTCATTCTAATATGTAAAAAAAATTATGAAACTGACTTGATCCAGTGTTCAGATTTTTGTAATAGAAATGTATGCAAATTAGCGCATATTTCATTAAATATTGCCTCATTTGCATATTGAAACATAACATTTTAGAAAACTTGTAGCATAAAAAATGTTTTCAATTATCACAATGTAATCAATTAACTGGGTAAGTAAGGTGATAACTATTAGTTAATATTTTTACCCTATTCACCTGCAGTGTCTCGCCAATAATTTGCAGTATTAGCATCACATTTACTGATTCTCATAAGGATTAATGATGTGAGAGTATTTAAGATTTAAGGCTTTTAGTTGGGGGGCTGAGAGTTTTAATGTCACATGTAACCAAAACAAGTAAAAATGTTACCAAAAAATCAAACCTTGGACACAAACGTGCCCAAAGGTAAAGCAGCACTCATGTAATCTGTGGTCTTTTTAATTTGAGCAGGGACTTGTCAGTATTTTTCTAAAATATTTGTAATGTGTCCTTTTCAACATGTCAGTATTTGAAATGCTTGCACTCACTGAAGCAAGTCTGCCCTCTGCTGGAAAATGCACGTGAACAGATCACAAACAAGTACAATGCATGGAAGATGTTACGAAATCCTTTATTTTCAGGCTGGTGCCTAAATAACCTTGAATACACAATTCAGAGTGAATCAAGTTAAAAAAAAAAAAATATTATAGTGACATTAAAATAATAAGTAAAAAGCAATAATTTCAAACCTTTATGTGTAATGTATTCTAAAGGTATTCATAATATATATGTAATATATTATAACTGTGGTCACAATTATTCATGAGATCATACAATGCATTATAATGTATTGAATATAAAGGCTTTATAAAGTGTAAAGTGTTACCAAAACCTCTCCCACATAATCTCTATGATCTTGGAGTGATGTCTTTATTGAGTAGATAATAAAAAAATCTATAAATGGTTTAATTTAGTCATGAAACAACGTCTTGTTGTTTCTTACAAAAGGGGTCAAGGGTAGAGGAGGTCATGTTTCTTTTAAAGCTAGTCTAAATGTCCATGCTGGGCCACTATATACCTGTACACTGAGAGCAGGGCTGCGGATGTTGAACTCTTCTGATGCCAGCACTCTCTCCTGAGACTCCACATCCTCTATAACCACGGCCAGGTTAACCATATAATCCTCCACAGCCTCCTTCAGCATGTAGGCGTTGAAGGGGATCTCATGTTTTATAGTCACAGCTGGTGGAGTACAAGAAACCGGGTTCAGTCACATGACCTCGCAATTCCTAATGAATCATTTTGCTACGTTTTTGTGGTATTAAAAATGTATGTGGTCCAGATGGATGCTTTTTACAAGACTTGCAAGTAGAAGAATTTTGTTATGCATACCGGCTGTGTACAATACTACTCTGCCTACTATTAAATAAACAGTATACAGTATGCATTCCATGATAAATATTTCACAGTCCTATGCTACATCTTGGTCACATGACTAGAGATGTAATGATGCACGCCGAGCCAGTTGAAAATCGATAAAAAAATAAAATAAAAAAAAATAATTTTATATGACTGTATCTCTGAGGGGAACTGAGTTTTTTTTTCTTTTTTCTTTTGCCTCTGTATAATGCATTTATTAAAGTTGTATTTTATAAGCACTGCACTGCTTTGTTTACAGCGGTAACCCAGAAAACGCTGTATCGCTGCTGTTCCATGAGCGCCTCCTGCTGTCTCTTTCAGAGCTTCTGCTGTTTCTGTTTCCTGCAGATGTTTTACGTAGTATAGTTTTTGCTTCAAATTTTGAAATGATACAATTTAATTTAAATCAAAAACTGCTCATGCTGCATGTATGCAGCATCTTTGATTAGATTGTGATTAAAATGCCGTGGTTGCCTCTAAATTTCTAACAGGATACCATTTCGTTTATAATTTGTCTTAAATCTCATTTTGTTAAAAACTCGTATCGGGAAATCAGTATCATGAATCGTATCGCATCATGAGTTGAGTGCTTTCACGATGCATGTGAGTGGCATCCAGTAATCGTTTAAAAAAATATATATATAAAAAATAAAATTGTATATATATATATATATGTTTTTTTTTTATCAGAGATGTGTTGTTTAATTTTATATTTCCTGAGAAAAAAATGCATTCATGCATT
Organism: Sinocyclocheilus rhinocerous; assembly: GCF_001515625.1. NCBI lineage: Eukaryota > Metazoa > Chordata > Actinopteri > Cypriniformes > Cyprinidae > Sinocyclocheilus > Sinocyclocheilus rhinocerous. Next base: position 3,400 of record NW_015647044.1, read on the forward strand.
TTTCATACAGC
>NW_015647044.1:4089-15820 GCF_001515625.1 Sinocyclocheilus rhinocerous
AGGATATAAATCACATATATATATATATATATATATATATATATATATAAAGATATATATAAAAACAATATATATATATATACATATATATATGTTTTTTTTTTATCAGAGGATAAAGACTGCATTTTAATAATGTATATCTGCTGACAGCAACATTTTTTTAGTGTACACTAGATTATAGATATTAGCATAAATTTTGATTTAATGGAATTAAATCCATTCATTTGAACCCAAATCAGTAGTCTGTCATTTTCTATTATGTTTTGTTACCTTACACGGCTTTATTTTTTTTAAACAGAAAAATTTGTTTCTTAAAACCCAACATTAAAAATAATTGTGATAAGATTGTGGAACAAATCGTAATATTTCTGCCATATCGTCCACCCTTGCAGCAGAATAACTGTGTAAAACACTTGCAGGTTGTGATTTATTTTATTTGGGTTTTTTTTTGGTTCTAAGTACATTTTAAACTAATTTTGCAGGTTGCAGGACTCTTACTTTCATTCGGGGCGATCTTCACATCGTCGTGAGCCTCCCAGAAGGTTCCAGTGGGATTGCGGTTGTACTCCTTGTTCTGAGCGTTCACGTGTTTTTTCAGCAGTTTCGGAGCAGCCACATTGTTAGTGATTATGACATTGAAAGAAATGTTTTCTCCGACTACAGGGGCTTTCAGAAGCTGGAGAGAAACTTCAATGCCCTTAGAAGCTGCATGAAAAGATATGTTAGATCACTGCATTCAGTCATATTACTCAAACAAGGAGCAGTGTTTATGAGGAAAGGAAAACCAAATGCTAGAACTCACCTTCCCTTTCACCTGCGCTGTCATCCTCTCGACACATTGTTAGTGATTATGACATTGAAAGAAATGTTTTCTCCGACTACAGGGGCTTTCAGAAGCTGGAGAGAAACTTCAATGCCCTTAGAAGCTGCATGAAAAGATATGTTAGATCACTGCATTCAGTCATATTACTCAAACAAGGAGCAGTGTTTATGAGGAAAGGAAAACCAAATGCTAGAACTCACCTTCCCTTTCACCTGCGCTGTCATCCTCTCGAATATGGGGTCTTGAGATAGCAACTTAGATGAATAAAAAAAATATTTAAAAGAAAATCATAAAAATATATTTACATAGAAATATTCTCAAAATCAATTTAGTTGGCATTTAACAGTTTGTGATGTGTGTCGGTTTTATGATAAAATGTTTCCTCAAAGTGCTCAAGAAACCTGCACTGCATAAAAAAAAAAAAAATGTTTTTTTAAGTTTTAAGTAAAATAAAAGATTGGAGTGTTTTACAAGAAAATACTTTTTCAGTATTACTATCTGTACATTTCATCTTTAACTCAATGTGTCAATTGCAATTTCCTTGTAATTGTTTGTGAAATTTACTAGTGATTTCTGAAGGAAAATTGTGTCAAGAAAAAATGCATTGTCTTTAACAACAACCATTCATTTTTTTTTTTCGCTGATACTAGTCTACTGAATTACACAATTCAGCTTTAAACATTAGAAAGTTAGAATGACTTACCAACGCCTGGTGCACCAGCGCCTGGTGCACGAGATGGGAGTTTATGTGAAAGAATGAGATTTTTGAATGAAACTAACAGTATTTTAACAGTATGCTTTTCTCTTTCTTTATCACTCTTTCTCTTACCCTTCTCAGTTTTGTATTCAGACGTGACGTCCTGCATTAGCATGGATCCTGGACGTTTGGTGGAGATCAGGGCTCCAACTCTTTTTTTATCAATGCTGGTTGATAATACCTTCTTATCTTTGATGATTATTGTACGCACATCTGCGTTCACTTCTGCATAAACGAACGGCACATCGTATTGCGCCTCCACCTTCTTCTGATAGATGGCTTTAACAGCAGCAGGGCCACAGCGGAACATTCCTGTGACAGAATATTGATGTTTAAGCATTATTCTCAGCAAATCCCAGCACTCAAAAAAATAAAAAAATAGCATGATTTAGAGCAATTGGATGGCATGCTATTTAGGCAGCTCACTAGGTTTTAGAACAAAGCCTAACTAAACTGGACCAGTACTAACCAGCATAAACCAGCCTATAGGAAACTGGTCTTTTCAGCATGTTTTCTACATGCGTTAGCCTGGTAAAAATCACTGTAATGACAGACCTGCGCTCTTCTCTTGTGGCGTGGCGTCGAGAACCTGCCATCCGTCATAGCCTTGACCCAGATCAGGCCTCTTCATCCAACTCTCCACCCACACGTGGAAGTTCCTGAAAAAGGCCAAACACTTTTAACTTACGTTCTGACAGATTAAAAATGCTGAAACGATGAATTATTCCTTTCCACCGCAATCATTCAGGTTTATTTGTATACTAAAGACGGTGAAGATGCTTTTACTGAAGTATAACTATAGACATTTAAGGACTATAGACTACAGGACTAAATTACATTTTACAATACATTCACAAAGAAAACAGTTCTTTCAAATTGTAATAATATTTCACTGTTTTTACTGTAGTTTTGATCAAATAAATGCAGCCTTGGTGAGCATAAGAGTCTTCTTTCAAAAACATGAACAATCTTACCAACGCCAAACTTTTGAACAGTAATGCATGTCTTAGCACTATAACTACAGAGACTTTTTTAGCTTTTTAGCATAACTCACCAGATGCTATCTTTGCTCATAGACAGCTTTTTCCCCATCTCATTGTAATATTCCTCAATCACCATATTTCCGTCTGTGTCATGAGCGGAGTTGAAGTTGGTGATGACTCGAGTCGGAATGCCAAGGGCTCTCATTACTATCACACAAACAAACACATTTGATATTGATCATCAACAGCACTAATTAAATGACCAACAACTCATTAAAGGAGTACTTCACACAAAAATAAAATAATCTGCTCTCAAAGATTTTTGAGTAAATGTAACACTTTAAAGCACATACGCTATCATTCAAAAATGTGGGGTCAGTAAGTCTCTTCTGCTCACTAAGGCTGCATTCAATTAATCTAAAAATACAGTCAAATCAGTAATATTGTGAAATATCATTAGAATTTAAAATAGCTGCTTTATATGTGAATATCTGTTAAACTGTAATTTATTTCTGTGATGCGCAGCTGAATTTTCAGCATCATTACTGCAGTCTTCAGTGTCACATGATCTTCAGAAATCATTCTGATATGCTGATTTGCTGCTCAAGAAACATTGCTGATTATTATCAATGTTGAAAACAGTTGTGCTGCTTCATATTGTTTTGGAAACCGTGATATATTTAATTTTTCAGGATTCTTTGATGAATAGAAAGTTCAAAAGAACAGCATTTGTTTGAAATAGAAATCTTTTGTAATATTATAAATGTCTTTACTTCAACTTTTGATCAATTGAATGCATTCTTTCAAAAAAATTAAAAAACAAGAATCGCACTGACCCCAAACTTTTGAATGTAATCATTTATATGTGTCCCACCTGTACACATGACAGCAGCAAACACCCAGCACTGTCCGTATTTCACAGGCCTGAATTGTGCTTCTGCCCACTTCTTGAGAATATCTGCGCTGCCGGACCACTGTGAAGGGTTGATGCCACCGCTGTAGTCACCTGACCAGTTTCCCATTAAAACCCCTTTATCATCATTAGAGTTCACCTGTTTAGAAAGACAGAGAGACTATATTAATACATAGAGAGAGGGAGAAGGAGCACAGAGGATGGATGAGAGCAGATCCTCACCATCGCTGAGATCACGCGGCCGATGTACACCGGATTGCTGCGGTTCTGCAGATCTGTTCTCATGTCCGCTTGATGTTGAGGACTCAACTGCAGCAATTTCATACAGATGTCCAGTATCCCCTTTTCAAACTGAACACACATTGATGCATCACAGGAGTTAATGTGAAGTCATGTTCAGTGCTGTGCTGTCAGTCAATGATCAAACATCTCACCTGATCGAACGACCAGGGTCTGGAGACCATGTTACCGGGGCTGCCTTTAAACAGCAGGCCAATATCACTCCTGACATATTCAGTCCTCAGATCCTCCGACTGCAGGAACACCGAATCAGCTGCAGAAAAACACAACAATTTGTTTTATAGGTGATCCGTGTGTAATTACATTAAATGAAAGCAGTAAGCGATAAGAGGCTGTGCATTACTGTAATTTTAGAAGTGTATAAAATGGCAATGCAATTAAAGACACTGACTACTTTTTAAAAGATTGTTTGTTTTTGAAAAAAATATACTTTTTTTCAGCAAGGATGCATTAAACTAATCAAAAGTTAAAGTAAAGACATTTATAATGTCACAAAAGATTTCTGTTTCAAATTTTATTCATCAGAGAATCCTAAAAAGAAAAATGTATCTCGATTTCCACAACTATATGAAGCAGCACAACTGTTTTAAACATTGAGAATAATGAGAATCATTATTAACAATTAAGTACCAATTATAATTGATAATAATTGAGCAGCAAATCAGCATATTAGAATGATTTCTGAAGGATCGTGTGACACTGAAGACTGGAGGAATGATGCTGAAACTTTTAAGAGGTAGTGTACATTAGGTATTATTCTCAACAACAAAAAAATTTGCTCCATGTAATATATTCACGTACTTGCCCATGTATATGTTTTAACTTGAAATGAGGCTTTTAAATCAGAAACAATTAATTGTATATTCAAATGTAAGTGTTCCATTGTAAACCTAAACATAAGATTTCGCATTTTGCTTATTTGAGTCCTATACAAACATGAAACATGTCTTTTGTTGGGAAGAGGTGTGTGCTTCATTTACTTTTCAGATCGATCAGACTTTATGTAGAGGGATTTGGACTAGCAAGTATCTAGCAACCACATACTAGCATGCTAAAAGTCACAGCCAACTAACAGCCTGCTATCAAGGCATTCAGTTGTGTATGGACACACAGACAGCACTCACTTTGGCACCAGGGGTTGCAGAGGAGCGTGATCTGGCCGAGCGAGTGTGTTTTCACATTCAGACGGGTCTCGACCCTCAGCTGGAGCGTGTAGACGCCGATAGAAGCAGACGCAGGGCTGGACAGTGATACAGATAGCGCACGTTTAGCGAACCCAGTCGGGTTCGGTAAACGCCTCTCCAGAACAGCGCTCCATTGAGTCAGAGAGGGCTGTCCGAGCCTGGAGACCGGGACCTCCACAGACACCGGACCTGCAGAGAGCAGAGACGAGTGGGTGTCAGAATAGAGCACAAAAATAGAGTTCTGGAAGTAAAATACTATTGATTTTATAGGTAAGTTCACTTTTAATGTATTTAGTTTATACCAGGGCTATAGTGAACTAACCATAAAAAATCGCGCAATTTTAAATCAAATAAATGTTAACTTATAATAAAATACAAAAAATGTAAACATGTTTTATTTCAGCTAGTTGCTAAGGCAACATTTATAATAATCGTTTAGTTTAAGTATTAAATAAACAAAAACTAATAAATAAATAACATACAGACATATTTTAAAAATACTAATAAAAATTATAAAACTACTTGCACTAAAACTAAAATTAAAGTGAAAGCAGAAAATATAATACTTAAATTAAAAATATTAACAACAATTTTAGCAGTATATCAATGATACTAAAATAACATGCAAACTACTTTTACAATTGCATATATTGGGATAAACCTCAAATATATTGTTTTTATCTTTGACTTCTTCATAGCCATCATCATTTTTATCCAAAGTACTGCATATAAATGCATCTGTTACAATGCTGCATGGGATGAGTCGTTAATTCTCCTGTAGCAAAACTGTGCAGTACGTCACTCTGGATCTGACTAACTAATGATTACTGATGAATTTCATCATCATAGAGGGAGGGTGATGTGAGATGAGGTTGCATTTTTAATTCACACACACACAGACGCATGCACACAAACACACCTAGAACAATTTGGAAGATCAGTTTTTCCATCAGTGGATCGAATGGTCGTCCATCATAGTTGATTGTCACTGTGAAGGCCTGTCCTCTCCGCAGAACCACAGTGCTGGAGCTCAGACCGTCGGTCTTGTGGCGGGTCTGGTTTTGCACCTGTTGCAGGTCAATAGTTCGAACACTGAACTCTGTGTAAAAATGAGCAAATGTGATATTATTTCTCAGAAAAATGTTTGCATAGATAGAGAGAGAGAGAGAGAGAGAGAAAGAGTAGAAAAAAGTATAAAAATAGTATTAAAATAAAATATAATTATTTTATTATTATAATTATTTTAATAAATGTACAATTAATTTAATATAATTTAGAATAAATCATTGTCTAAACGATCTGAAAAGCTGTTTTGTTAGCAAATAAACAACTTAATTGTACAACTAGAAATATTTAAGTGTTTAAAATAGCAGTTAATGATTAACTATTACAAATCATGTTCTTAATAGCTCAGTAAAATAATCTGAAATCTAAAAAGATTACATGCAATAGAAAAGATTAATGCAATAAGTTCTTTAAATAGCAAAATAACTCAAATACTATGTTTTTTGTTGTTGTAAAAGGTTAAGCAAAATGCCTTGCTAGTAAACCAGTAAAAATGATAATAATAAAAACATGAAGCTTACGGTCCATGATATGCTGCTGTGTTGTGGTTTGCTGTTTGATTCAGATTCTTCGTTTATTGTGCTTTTATACAGCATCCACCTGCCCCTCCCTTCCCACTAAAGCTGCAAAACCACATTCAAATGAAGTTAAAACATGTCAAATGTTACAATCAGTTGAACCAACACCTCAAATCACACATGAGTGCTGTGTGTGTTTCAGCGGGTGGATACAGAATGAGTAATACACATATATATCAAGAACGGACATCCACGTTTAATGGGGCAAAGGTGTCTGTCTATCTATCTATCTATCTATCCATCCATCCATCCATCCATCCATCTATCTATCTATTCAAATGTACTGTATTTATTGTCTGTAATTGGGCATCTGAATAAAAAATTTATAATAAAGTGCTTTAAAACTAATTCTGCCTTTCTTGTAAAATAGTCATTTGAAAATTCATGTATAAAAACAATAATTATATTTTAGCATTAGAAACACTACTGTGACAGAACATAAAAAAATTATTTATGTTCATAAAATAAATATAAAGATTGGTTTTGGTAATCACCAATACTGTTAGTTTAAGGCAGGGCTGTCCAAACTCGGTCCTGGAGGGCCGGTGTCCTGCAGAGTTTGTGTGTGTGTGTGTGTGTCCATAAAAAGTTACTGTAATTTAATTATGAGAATTAAAAAATGTAATATAATGTAATTACAAGTATTTAATTTTTGCATTACGTAATCCAGATTACATGTATTTCCTGCTCTATTACAATTTATATACTATATAAAGTGTATACACACACACACACACACACACACACACACACATATATATATATATATATATATACACATACAATTTATTTTTTGTTTCGTTTTTGCATTATAGTTTGACAATTGCGGTATTGTCTCGAAAGAAAAATTACTTAATGGTTCTAAAAAAAAGAAAAGGCATCATTTTCTTTGAGCAAAAGTAATGTGACAAATGCAATGCAGTCTTTCTTTCCCGCTTTTCCAGGGTAAAATACGAGATGCCCTTAACAGGTTTTGTGCAATTCACCCTCATAGATGACTAATAATATAACTGATAATTTCCTTGTTGTCTAAGTGCAGAATTAACCTGCATTTAATGAAGGCTGAATAATCTAGATTTACGAAACACAAAATCATGATGCACAGTCACGGAAAGGGCTTGAGATCTTCTTTCTTTCTTTCCCACTTTTCCAGGGTAAAATACGAGATGCCCTTAACAGGTTTTGTGCAATTCACCCTCATAGATGACTAATAATATAACTGATAATTTCCTTGTTGTCTAAGTGCAGAATTAACCTGCATTTAATGAAGGCTGAATAATCTAGATTTACGAAACACAAAATCATGATGCACAGTCACGGAAAGGGCTTGAGATCACACACCCTCACTCACACCAGTGAGAGTGAATATTAGATAAATCATGACAGATATAAGAGATCAGCGTGCAGAAGGTGCGGTGCTGTCAGGCCTGGTCTCAGTTTCAGGTCACTCCTTTACTCTTTCTATTTTCTGAAGAGATTTAATTATGACACTCTCATTCAGCAGTGGGATTACAAAATACTGTATTTGATATATGACAACATCTGCATGTGTTAGGAAACATTAGGAAAAACATTAGTGGTTTTTACAGTATCAGAGGTGGAGAAGATTTCACAAGTCATGAGGAAACAGAGACTTGCCTGTGAAAAACTTGTGAAAAAGTTCATAAACTTTTTGAAGTTGTATGTAGAGTAGACAGTGTTGGGGGTAATATATTACAAGTAACGCAAGTTACGTAATCAGATTACTTTTTTTCAAGTAACTAGTAAAGTAACGCATTACTTTTTAATTTAAAAGAGAATATCTGAGTTACTTTTTCAAATAAGTAACGCAAGTTACTTTTTATTTTATTTTTTTATTGATTGACAGCTCCGGTCTCCATGTTGAGAGAAATCAGAAGATGTTACTGTAGTTCAAAATAAATATTAATATGTATTAATTCATCTCACTCACACACAAAAAAACACAGATTCAGTATTCCTCAAAATGAATAAAAATAATGCAACTCAGAATATGACGCAAACCTGCAATAATTAAATATTAAACAACACAAATATCCTTTATGTATTTAATCCCATTCTATTAACCAACCTCTTTGCGTCTGACCTTCGATGATCCAGTTCAACCGTAATAATAAGCAAAAATGACTCTAGGTGTGAAAAGGCTTTTATATTTGCCAAAAATAGAACTTTTTTATTTTAAAAACAAACAAGCAAGCCCTGTCCAGATTTAAAAAGTAATGCAAAAGTAACGTAATGCATTACTTTCCATAAAAAGTAACTAAGTAACGTAATTAGTTACTTTTTTATTAGTTACTTATTTTAGTAATGCATTACTTTTAAAAGTAACTTTCCCCAACACTGAGAGTAGATGTCTGCATGAATAAATTATAAACATGTATTTATACTTATAATGTGGTCTGAAGATGTTTGTATTAAGCAAACTTCACAAATTTTTTTCATGGCCATATCTGTAATGAAAAAAAAAAATTAGGTGTGGTTTGATTTCAACTGCCAATATTCATCCCGCACACAATAATTTAAGTGATTCAGTCTTATTTACAAAACAAATTGTTCTGGATGTTGAATAGCCTTTCCAAGAATTTCCAAGAATTTGTAAGGCTCAGCCAGTTTATAGGCTGTACAAGGAAATAATCTAGGTTATTAATGCAAGCACCTTTACTAGTTAGGCCCTTCCCAATAAAAACACACCTTCAGTGCAGGTTTCTGAAATGACTCATTCTTCACAAAGCCCTTAAACAAAGCCATTGACGCTTTCAAGAACTGAAGTGGATCATAAAGGCCTTGTTAAACAATAAATCTGCAGTCCTATAGTGTACAAAAGCACTCTTATTCTTGACGGATGAGGCTGCTAAACTAAAATCACACCAAAAGAGTCGCTTTAGAAAGGAAAGTGATGCTTTAGAAAGGAAACAAACGAGTCTTAACATCAAGTGAATATCAATAACGGAACGGCTGTCAAAAAAAAAAAAAATTCTACCAAAACAGGTTTAAATACTTCACTGAAAAGCCTGGTTTTGGGAATATGTAGGGTGTCTTTACTGCCTTATGGTTTGAAATAAATAAGGGAACAATAAATTAATCAACAGAACATTGCTTCTAGATATTACCTACGTATTATAAGCATTATGAGAAGTATTTGCTTTCATAACAATCTAAGTTTTATCTGTCTTATTGACTTAAAAAGCCAGTTTATTTGACTTTTTTTTTATTTAAAACAGGCAGTTAAAATACATTTTAGATCACAATGTAACTGGTAACAACTAAATGTTACTTAACAGGAAGATACACAATTTTCACTCAATACTTTCCCCCAGTTTCAATATTTTCTATGTACTTTTTACACCATTTTTACATAGACATGAGTCATGACTAAATTTCACAATCCAGTGAAGCAGGATAATATGTGAATCTATGGATAATAAAAATATTTCAAACAATATTAACGACTCACCCAAACATTCTGGTTCTCTATTTAATCAATTAATACATACATTCTTACATCAAATCCACACCAACACAACACATGAAAAAATTACTATTGAATATAATGGCACACAATTATTTTTGTATTTCAACATACTGGCCCGTGCATTTTGATTAATAAAATTTTTGCAATCGGCAAAATTATAAAATATTTGAAGTCCAATTTAGCAATGCTGTGGTGAGAATCCGGAATAAACTATGGACCCACATGACAACAATTAAATGTAATACAACATTAATCAACAGAATGGATTATGACAATCATTTTGTTTTAAGATTGTGATGTTAGGTTACTTTATAATGTAATATGACACCGAAAAGTGCTGTTTAACAAAACAGTAGTGAGATCTGCCAGATCTACATCCATTTACATACAGTACAGACATCAGTACAGACATCAGTACAGACATACAGTACAGACATCAGTACAGACATCAGTACAGACATACAGTACAGACATACAGTACAGACATCAGTACAGACATCAGTACAGACAAAACCACCAGCGACTGACTGCAGAATCTTACCAAAACACGCCCAGGTCATATTTCACCCCAATAAAGCAAAAGAAAACTAAAAAACAGGGAATTAAAAATTGCACACAGAAAATTACATTTTGGCAGGTTTCATGATTTACAATTCTCATTAGCATGATGCAAAAAAGCATATGTTTTAAAAATGTTAAAGGGGTGGTTCACTGGGTTTTTTCTAGGCTTGATTGTGTTTATGGGGTGCAGTCTAACATGTGTTAATGCTGCGTTTTTTAAAAAACGCATTATTTTAGGGTGAAATGTGGCCTGAAATTGTTGTTGAGCGATTTAAAATCATGTTTTCTTTCTTTTCTTACATGATGGTTTAACAAAGTTATCATGAAGTGTAAATCTCATTTAAAGTGGAGCAAACAATCTAGACAATGTGCAAAGAAGTCATTCAGTGCAACCTGTAACATGTAAGGCAGCACAGTTTTAAAAACGGTCAAGGTTATATAGCTCCGATTTCTAAGTGTCATAAATAAAGGTAAAGTAATTAAACCCTTCAATACAACACAAAAAACAAAAAAAACTTTAAAGTGGTCTCTTATTTTCCTAGATTCTATGGTTTAATGCAAGAGCTTAGACTTGTCGGTATCTCATTTAGTTTTTGGTTTGTTATAGATGAGAAAGTCTGAAATGTCATGCCATGTGTTGCTGTCGTGGTAGAGGTAGTTCATGGAGGACTGGAGGGACGGCTGAAGCGTGTGAGGATGATACTCAAACAGCCAGAGCACGATTCCCCACACCAGCGCAGCAAACAGCGGGAACGGGTCTTTCTTGGGCTGCGGGATGAAGCCTTTTTCCACGGCCAGTCGAGACAAAGCAAAGAGAATCCTGGACAGCAGATACATATTTATCTGGGGGACCAGACCAAAATTACAGAAATCAAATAAGAGATATTACAGTACCAGTGAAAAGTTGACGATTAAAGGAGTCATATGATGCTGCTAAAAAGAACATTATGTTGTGTATTTGGTATAATGAAATGTGTTTATGCGGTTTAAGTCGGACACACTCGGCCTCTCTCGCGCATCTCGCTCTCTCTAGGACACACTCGGCCTCTCTCGCGAACTGTCGCTCTCTCTCTCTCC
>NW_015647044.1:15839-22214 GCF_001515625.1 Sinocyclocheilus rhinocerous
GTGGTTAACTCTTAACTTTTATAAAGAATATCTCTTTGGATTTGAGACTTTAGTCTTTGCAACTTTACAGATTTTTTTGCAACTTTACAACTTTACTTTATGCACCAAGAGCTTGTAACATTCCAAAGAGAAAGGAAAACTTGAAATCGCATCATATGACCCCTTTAAAATGATCATTTATCAATTATCAGGATCATTCTAATTTGCTGCTTAAAAACACAGAACACAGCACAGAATTTAGTAGGGATGCTAGGGACTTGTCTCTACCAGTATCTAGTTACTCCTTAAGCGACCGTAGCAATCATTTTAAAATAATTAATAATTAAATATATGAATATGTAACTATTGTTGTTGTAATTTTGGCCACATCTGAGTCATACTGACATTATCTGAGAAGTTAAAGTATATACTAGAAAAACTGCATTCTTTCAAGGATGTGCGTTAATGCATGGACCGGGAACATAACGTGTAAAAAAATATATATTTTGCAGTAGACAAATAATAAAAAAGCAAGTGCAATTTATTTCAAAGAAAATTCAGACTTAAATGATAAATCCGATTATGCACCGAGTTCCACAAACCTGGCTGTTGATGTTGTTATTTTCTCCAAACACCAGCCAGCCTCCAACACAGGCAGCGAGAAACGAGTGCGACTGCAGTGGTCTTCCCTGCAAGCGCTGCTGGAGAGCCTGCAGGCCTTTATAGGTGAACACAAAGCAGGCTAGATTCCTGGAGTGAGTGTATGTGGCCTGAGCGATCGCCCTCAACTTCTCTCTCAGACTGATGATCATGCACAGAGATAAAGCAATGGTTAGATTTGAATGATTATTGCCCGGTTTCACAGACGAGGCTTAAGCCTAGTCCCAGACCAAAATGCACGTTTGAGCCGTCTCAGCTGAAAGTAACTTGCACTGGAATATCTTAAAATATGCCAGTGCTATTGATTTGTATAGTTTTTTTTTTTGTGCATTGTTTTTTCTAAGGCACATTTATTAAAAAAAAACAAAAAAACAACTTAAATGTCCTAATTTCACTATGGCTTAATGCTGGCTTAATCTAAGCCCTGTCTGTTGCAAGTCATGCTGTATATATGATTATTTTTCACACACAGCATGGGTACATTGAAAATACAATGCAAAAAAGCAGCTAGTCATCACAGACATTTGGACCCCACTGTAAATGTATACACATAAACAAGACAGTGTAATATTAAAGAATCGTGTAAATCATCTCATTTTCTCCCACATTATACTAGCCACACATCAACAAGTAAAAGCAGCAATATAACCATTTTGACATTAAGTGGCATGTAGTTATCTGAGAGGTCAAAGTTCACTTCACCTGCCACTTCTGAACAGAAACGTCATCACTAGGGCGTGAGGGGCACGAATTTTAGCCCCATATCTGGAAAAGAAAAGAAAAAAAGTACGCAAAATGAGACTTTCTTCATGTGAACAACATATAATTACAGATTTTCAGTTAGTCGAATTTCTAAAACTAGCAATATGCAAACCTATTACTTTAAGTTTAATGATCATAACGCTCAAAACACTCAAAATCTATATCATTTCAATACGCAAAATGCAGTGTAATTAAAAGTGCTGCATGTCCAAAAGTAAACAACATTAGAATTACAACTGTGTAAATGCATGTGTTACCAAACACGAATAAAAACGCTGTTTAAAGGTCATTCAGACTCACACAGCTCCATTCCTGAAGCCTTTGACGACTGCCAGAGCAGATTTATATTTGTGTTGTTGCAGGAGATTGTTGACTGTGTATAATAGAGTTTTAAAGAGATCTGAAGCTGCCATGACTCTCCTTCAGGACGGACGCCTCACACTGTAACACACGCGGAAATATTCCTGCTTATAACAGTTCCGCTTAAAATGTCCGGAACGACAACACCTATATGAAACATAATAACTTTTTTTTTCTTTTTTTTTAATCTGTGTCCAGGTAGGATTATTAAAGTCTTAATAAATAAAATCTGAGAAGGAGTTTATGAGGTTTTTGCGTTGGTCAGAGAGTGTCATTACTGATGTTCAGCACGAGAGGGCGCTGCTGCGCCGCTTATGTTTGTTTCCTCACACACTCAACTTAAACTTCATATTTCACCGCTTTTAACTTTAGGTCTATGTTTTTAAGCTGACAGAAATATTTAATTGACCATTTTTTATGTTTGACGTGAATTGTGAAACGAAAGCATCATTTAACTATCTGCTTTTTGAACTTAAACCAGTTAAAGTATTTTTTGTTAGCTGTTTGAATAAGTTTGAATCTATCTATCTATCTATCTATCTATCTATCTATCTATCTGTCTGTATATCTGTCTGTCTGTCTGTCTGTCTGTCTGTCTATCATCTATCTATCTATCTATCTATCTATCTATCTATCTATCTATCTATCTATCTACAGTGTTGGGGGTAACGCATTACCAGTAACGTGAGTAATCTAGTCAGATTACTTTTCCAAGTAACTAGTAAAGTAACGCATTACTTTTTAATTGACAAGAAAATATCTGAGTTACTTTTTCAAATAAGTAACGCCAGTTCCTTTGTTTTCCCATGTATTGACTGCAGCTCTGCTGTCCTCATGTTGAGAGAAGTCAGGAGTGAGTGCAGAGGCGCTGTGTGAACAAGGTGTTACTGTAGATCTAGACTAAATCAAGTAACTAAGTAACGCATTACTTTTTAATTGACAAGAAAATATCTGAGTTACTTTTTCAAATAAGTAACGCCAGTTCCTTTGTTTTCCCATGTATTGACTGCAGCTCTGCTGTCCTCATGTTGAGAGAAGTCAGGAGTGAGTGCAGAGGCGCTGTGTGAACAAGGTGTTACTGTAGATCTAGACTAAATGTGAACATGCATTCGCTCATCTCACTTGCACAAAAACAGATTCAGTATTCCTCAATTTCTTTCGTCCTATTCTTCATGCGACCCAGAATGGCAGCACAGCTGAAAGGTTTCTTTGAGCTTTTTGAATTTACATTTCCTTCAGCCTGAGGCTTATTCTCATTTCACTTTTGGTGTGAAAGGGCTTTTACATTTGCTGAAAATAGAACTGTTTTATATTAAAAACAAACAAGTAAGCCCGGACCAGATGAGAAAAAGTAATGCAAAAGTAACGTAACGTAACGCATTACTTTCCATAAAAAGTAGCCTACTTAAGCAAAACACAATTAGTTACTTTTTTTGGGAGAGTAGCGTAATATTGTAATGCATTACCAGAGCTGGAAAGTAACAGATTACATGTAATCTGGATTACGTAATCAGATTCCAAAATTAAGTACTCGTAATTAAAATACTCGTAATCAGACTACAGTTAGCCTACTTTATTGATTACATGATTACATATTATTCACATATTATACATATTATTCTCCCTAATTCCTCTTTTTCATCTTTTTACCCCCTGAGATTTTAAAATATTGTAATTATTAGGCCCAAGTATCACATTTGCATGTTCTCGGCTCTCTGACGCTGCTCAGTGGTCACATGCAGGTAAACAAATAAAATATTTCACTTTTTTAGTTAAATGTTTTATTTTGATTGATGCTATTTTAAAAGATTTTATTTTTATTTTTACATTTTTATGATTTAATTCATTATTAGCTTTTCATTAAACTCATAAACCCCTTTAATGTAATGTTTAATGCTTTATATGTTGTTGATAACAACGCATGGAATATATTTTCTTACTCTTTGAATTTTTATTTCAATATGGTATAAGATTATCCTATTTAAATTAATGTGATAAACGAGTTAGGTCAAAAGTTATATAAAAGTAGTCCGATTATATTACCTAAAATGTGTAATGTAACGGATTACGTTACAAACTACAATTGTTGTCATGTAATTTGGAATCAGTAACGGATTACAATTAGTAAGTAATCTACCCAGCTCTGTGCGTTACTTTTAAAAGTATCATCTCTGAGTGTGTTTTTTTATTTTTTATTTGTTTTGTTTTTTTTGGTTTGCCAACCGCCAATCAAATTTAAAGAAGAAGAAGAAGAAGAAGAAGAAGAAGTGTGTGTTTTATTTATTTTTTTGTTTTTTTGGATTGCGAGCCGCCAATAAAAAACGAAGAAGAAAAAGTGTGTGTTTTTTTCAGCAGCGTTCTCAGTGCGATGGGAGTCCTGTGAGGATGGACACACGGCAAATCCTGCGACTCTTGATCGTTTTATCAGGATTGAACGGAGCGTGTGATGGTAAGTATGAGGGGTTTGTTTATTTCAGCAGTGTTTTGTTTACAGCCGGGTGTCGGTTCGGTTCGTTTAATGTGTTTTAGTCGCTGAACGTTAGGCGTTTTTAATACAACAACAACATGGCGCTGGGATTTAACGACTAGCCCCATAAACTCTCTGCCTTTTCGCTGACTTTCTCTCAGTCTCTGTCTGAAACATTAATGTATGGTGTGCTTGAAGTTATATTTTATATACGTGCTGTTTAAATAACCGTAATAAAGCAGGATGACCGTGTTTATGATAGAAACTCAAAGGTGAAGGGCTAGCATGCTAACAGGCTAACTTAGTTTAATATGAGGCTGTAAATTCGGTTAAAAGCTTCAGAACAACTAAAATCAGCTCGTGTGATCAAATGCCCTGCGTTTAACCTTTTCTAAGTCTGATTATGGTTTAAAAGTTCATACATTGTGAATTGTCACATTTGACATTCATTTGGGTTTAATTCTCTTTAAAAGCTGCTTTCATTGAGCTGTTGCACATTTGCTGTATGCTTCTCCTTGTTTTTGTGTACGTTTATAATTTTGTGTTTATTTGTTTTTGTATCTAGGAAGTAATTTGAGAGACTTTATATTTTACATGAGCACGGTATCAATTACAGTAAACAAATGCAGATACAGTAAACAGAAAATGGGTTTATTTGGATCCTGGCAGACTGTTTTATTTAAACTTATTTATTTGAGTCTGAATATGATTTTTAACAGTCAGAAGAGCCTATATAAACACATCTATATTGGCTGACCTGCATATTAACACAGGTGTAAGTTCCTCCAAATGTTTACTGTTATTTTTGTCATTAATATTAGGTTTACGCGTTGTATTTAGCTAAGCAGTAGAGAGGAGCTCTCAGTTCACTATAAGTACAGTGGAAAATCAAGTAAATGGATGCTCTCAGTATGAAATAACATGTTAATGTCAGGACAGAAGGAAGGTGTGTGGTCTGCAGATCGAAGTATAGGTCTGCAGCTTTCCTTTGAGTGATGATATGGTTTTGAGTAACGATAACCTCTGAGCGCAGGTTATGATAATGGTTGGGTGTTGTGTGGGTTAAATCTCAGTTCTTTGTGAAGAAGGGACAAAATAAGGATATGACCGAAGAGTGACCCCATTTCTCTTATACGTGTCTGTCTGGCTCTTTCTCTCCGCATCATATAGAAATACAGCATGTTTTTGTTCGTGTTTGGTTTGATATGGGGTAACTCATAGCCAAGGGGTTTTCTTTATTCCTGTGAAGGTTTCTTCTTAACCCGCTGTAAAAAGGCCCTTAATGTTTTCTGCATATTAAAGACTTGACAGGCTTGGACATGCACACTAGTTTAAGAGCTCTGCGTTTCCCCTCAAGGTTCAATAAAGTGCATCTATCTGTCTGTTGATTAATATGCCCGGCTAGGGAAGAATAAGTTAATTGTGTTCTCTAATTATCTTTAAAAGCATAATACTATAAATTTATGTAAAATGCTTTAAAATGTATGATAATAATGCTGATACTTGGCAGACGAAAGTATAGCGCTGAGCTTGTGTGATACAGCTAATATCTTCATTCAGCCTTTTGATGATATTCAGTGTTTTGGTTTATACTAGTGCTGGGCGGTTTGACCAAAAATCTGTCACCATTTTTTTTTTTTTTTTTTTTTAGGATTTTTTTAGGTTTAATGGTTTATCATGTTTTTTTCCCTTATGGGCATTTATATGAATCGGAATGCATGAAACGGTTGCAGAACCACTGCATTTTAATCACGATCCAAACAAACATGCTACGTATAGGATGAACCGTTTTTGATGTAATTTTGATTAGTATCATTTCAGAATTTAAAGCAAAAATAGAATAGTGTGACTTAGGGCTGCACGATTAATCGAATGCGATTGTCATGCGCATTTTGTTAAAAAAGCCGGTTCTGTAATCAGCAGGAAATCATCATCACGTGCTTTCAGATGGAGCAGCATTTACTACACATAGCCGTAAGTTCACTGACAAGTTACGCAAAAAAATCGATTCTGAAATCGTTCGCGATAATGACAGCTGTTTGCGTAGCTTCTCAGTGAACTACGGCTCTGTGAAGTAAATGCTGCTCCATCTGAAAGCATGTGAAAATACCACATTTAATAACATATTTTTACTCCAAACTCACTTC
>NW_015647044.1:22244-31157 GCF_001515625.1 Sinocyclocheilus rhinocerous
GATAAACCGTATATTGCCGTAGTCGTGTGTTTATTAGTCACGTTGAATTAATGAAAGCTGTTGAATCTTCTGTTTATTCAGCTGCAGCGATAGGCATTTTCTGGGTTTCTTCTGCGAGGCGTATTTGGAGTTTCAGCGCGAGAGCGCCCTCTGGCCTTTGGATGGAGATTTACTGCTGATCACAGAACCGTGCTTCACTGAAAGATACGCATGACAATCACAGCTTCTGTCGAATCGCGATCTCGATTCCATTTCGATTTATCGTGCAGCCCTAGTGTGACTTTAGCTTTGTGAAATTATGCTACATAAAACATCTGCACGAAACAGAAACAGCAGACGGGCTGAATGAGACGCAGATTCACTCTCTGACAGCAGGTGGCGCTTACGGAGCAGCAGCGATACAGCGTTTCCTTTGTTACCGCTTTAAACAAAGCAGCGCTGCGCTTAACAGTACTTTAATATGCATTATACGGAGGTAAGATGAAAAGAAAATACCATCTAAACCAGAGGTTCTCAACTCTGGCCCTCGAGATCCGCTTTCTCCTGCAGACTCCTGCAGAGTTTAGCTCCAACCTTGATCAAATTCACCGGCCTGTAACTTTCTAGCAAATCTGAAGACGTTGATTAGCTTGTTCAGGTGTGTTTGATTAGGGTTGGAGCTAAACTCTGCAGGAAAGTGGACCTCGAGGGCCAGAGTTGAGAACCACTGATCTAAACTTTCCTGAAGACTGTCAGTTCCCCTCAGAGATACATTCATATAAACCTGTGTTTCTTACCATTTCTTCATAATTAATTTACTAGCAACTTCTGAGTGAAAACTGTTTCTAAACCAAACTTATTCAGTGTACTGTTGCTCACCCAGTTCTGCAACAGCATGGATAACATTAGTAATCCTCAGATAGCAGCTAATGCTTTTTCCACCTTGACTTACAACAGAGTAAACAGAGATTGTGTATCATATTTAATGAGAGCAGTGAAAAGCTTATCTGAACACACGACTGAAGCGTGAGAGGGATTACTCTGCTTCAGATACAAAGCATTAATGAGCAAATCTCAAAAATGCAGGGTACAGAATTATTTTTGCCTCATCTGCCAATGGCAGTGAATTGATTAATGTACATATGTATAATACAATTAGCATTTTATTGAATAGGCTGTGTATTTGTAAAATGTAACTATTTTATTATGACAAAAATCATAATTGTCAATTATTCCCTTAAAATTGTAATTGCAATTATTACAATTATCAATTTATATATAATGATGTTTTGAGTAGCTTTATACCATTGTTTGAAGCAACTGCATGCCATATTTTTATATGAAAATCAACAAGCTGAAAACACTCAAATGTCAACAATATATTGGTTTGGTTTCTTCTTTAAATAAAAATAAAAGGCAAAATGTGCATGATTTTATAAAGTTTTCCTAAAACTAAAATTAAAACAATGGGAAAAACCCTTAAGATAACCTGCAGAAAGAGAAAAAACAAACAAATGCATTAAGCATGCTGAATAATGCAAGTGGACTTTTTAATGTAATTGTGCCTTTGAATGATTACGTAATTGTGGCATCCGTAATTGTAATCACGCTTTGATTAATTGTGCAGCCCTAATGTCTATATAGTTTTTAATTTTTTAATTGTAGTTAGTACTTCAGGTTGAAATAAATGAAAATTAGAAATGTTTCCTTGGCAATTAGCTGAAATAAAATATATTTATTTTTTATTTCAGTTCAGTTATGTTTATTTTATTACACATAATAAAAATGCTTTTTAGTGGTTTTGCTCAACTATCTGCTGACCATTATTTTCACATAGCGTTTTAAACCACACATTATGTTGTAGCCCCTAATAAAACCACTGGCCAACTGGCAAGTAACACGTTTTGTTTACTCAAACTCACTTTTGTCACATGTTGAGGTAGGGCTGGACGATATGGCCAAAATTGATATCACGATATATTTCTTAATTTCGGTCGATACGATATAATTCCGATATCGATATGAACACTATTTATCTGAAATAGAAATCTTATTATAAATGCCTTTAAATCAATGTATGGGAAACTGGTAATGTATATCGAAATATCGGAAATGTGTTTAAAAATCATATCACCGTTATTGAAAAAAATTATATCGCGATACATATTGATATTGAATTATTGTCCAGCCCTATGTTGAGGGCTAATTTTAGGCCCTCCATGTATGTAATAAAGAAATATTTTTAATGTCGTAAAGACACATTTGACATTTATTTTTAAATGTATGTGGTTCCTAACATATTATTGTAATCTTACCAAATGTCTTGTAAAATACCTTTTGAAAGAGTGAAGTTTTCCATTGTACCTTCAGTTAATTTGATAGATGATTTTGTTAATGATTATTTTAGTCGTAGTTGTATTTTACACAGAAGTTTAACAGTTTGTACTCTTCACAGTTGAGAGATTTCAGCTTTCTCCTCAGTGTGTGTTGGACTGAGACTCAGGTGTATAAATTACGCCAAATAAGTAAGTGTTAGTCAGTTCGAAACTGTCATTGGCAGAAGCAGGAAGATGTGGTTTGCGTCTGAAAGTCATTCGAGTTTCAGTGTCTATAAAAAGCAAATCTGTCATCACTGATTGTTCACCATTGCCATAGTCACCTGTCAGATCTCAGACCAGTAATTAATTCACATGTGATATTTGTAAATAAAATAATTCAGTTCTACAAGGAAAATAAAGTTGCTGGTTGTTTTGCAGTAGGATAAAAATAAGCAAAGAATGTCCGTCAACTTGAATGCTTGTGACATTACAGTACATCAGGCACTTCCAGTGTAGACAACTTTTTCTTTTTTTCTTTTTTTTTATTATTTTAATGAGAACAACAAATCATTAGTTTTGCTTTGCATCACTCTAACCTGACTGAGTTGTTTTTCTGAAAACTTTGCATAAAGGACATTATCTGAGCTCGCCAGCCAAAGCCATTAGCTGGTTGTAGATAAGCAGGTTTAAAGGCTAGAGCAGAGCCAGTTTGACTGGTCCAGAACCGCCTTTCTTTGGTGGAAATGTCTGCAACTGGGCTATAGATTTTATCTATCATTAAAACACTTAGTAAGAGTGATTCTCGGGGAGGTTACTACAGAGAAAACCACTTTTCTCTATAAATAAGTAGCATTACTGCATGTCCATTTATTTGAGACCACCTGCATGTTTCACAGCTCTGCTGAGAATGATGTTCTTTAGATAGAAAAGGCAACATTTCTTTGTTAATCAAACACTGCTTGGCTGCACAAAAATCCCAATAGTAAAATGTGATAGAAGAGTTTGTTTAGGCCAGTGTTACTGTCTCAGGACTTGGGCAGCATTGCAGGCATTGAGACCAGTTAATTCACAGTTGCTCAATTGAAAATTTAGCCTATATGATGCATTATGCAGTGGTGCAATTTATGTACAATATTTTTCCCTATTACATTTTTTGTGGCATAAAAACTGATTCATTGTCAGCTGAACATTGTCAACCAGAACTAGGCTGACAACATGCAACTTGTAGCTTCAAAGTCACCAATGGTGTGAAGTGTGAACGGCTTTAGACTCCATGTTTGTATCTCAATCATACCTTTTTAATGCTTTGCAATCATACAGTGAGCTGAAAGGAGTACATTGTGAAATGTTATAGCTGTTCTTTTGAGTAAAAGCATGAGCTTAGTTTAGATGTTTGCATAACGGCATATGATATTTGTGTCTGGTATAGTTTAGAAACAGCGTGACTTCTCTTGCTTTTCATGGAGCTGTGTGTAGTTTGTTGACAGTGTAACCACATTGTTGATCTAGAATAATTTTTTGAATCAATCATCTGTAGCTTTACATGAATGCGACTGCATATTCATTCCCTGGTTCCTGCGTGTCTAATGTTCTGTCCCGAGCTGTTTGTGACTGCATTCAGACAGACCTGCGAGTCTCGCTGTGTTTTGCACGTGTGGGTGTTTGCTCGCAAATTATTTAACTGTCCTTTGAATACAAAATGAAGACTCATACTTACGGCTGGGCAATATGGGCAAAAAAATTGTCACAATAACATTTTTTGTATCAGTCGATATCGATAATTATCACTATACATTCCAGATCTTTATTTCTTTCAAGTTTAAAGGCAGATTTTTGTTCCTAAGTGAAAGTTGTAGAAACCAGACCATTAACTGTGGTGTTAAACTACACTTTAAGGTCAGAACATGACAAACGCTTCACGTTTTTTGAATTCTTTACACTTTTCCAGTCATTTTTCCTTAACAAAATAAATATCTTAATAGAAAAATTATTGTCTTAGTTTCTGCATTTTCTAATGAGGGAGACTGTTTCACATCATGAAACGGGATTGTGTTGGCTGAATTTGATGCGTATCTTCAGCACAGTTTCCAGTGCAGGCTGCAATATTATATTTATATAATATTATATATATATATATATATATGTCTCTTAGAAATGCACATTATATTCTGTTACTCCTTTAGTACATTTAATACATGTCTACATTAATAATATAATAATATTCAATGATGGTGATTTGTAGATTGAAAAGTTCTCCTGTTTGTCAGCACTGTTTCATCTGGCTTTAAACTAGTTTAAATCAGTGAGTCATTTGTGTTCTTCGCTGAATTCAAGTGCTTCACACTGGATCTCATGGCAATGTTTAGTGGTCATATGATCAGCGAGTAACACATCTGCTGTAGTGAGCTTGTGCTGCGCTGGCATTTGAACTTTGAGCCGAGCGGATAAATGCTCCGTGTGGTGCGCTTCAAATGAGTAGCGCTGTTTCCTTCCACTTTTGGCACATAAACATTATATCAAACATTTATCAAACTCTTGTTATCATTTTATAGAGGAAAATTATAAAACGATTAATTATTGTTATCATTTAATCACCCAGCCCTACTTACACTATTAAAAGCCTTGTGAGTTTGCATGGGTCTACACAAAACCTCTATCAGACCCTTTTGGGGAACGATACTGTTCGCAAGAATCAGACAAATCTTACTAAACATGTTGTTTATGGGTGTTTTGTTGTTGTTTGTTTGTTTGTTAAATAATATGAGATGTGGTATATAAAACCTTTCAAACAGCAGGATGCTAGATTGTTTTCACATGACTTCACTATGGTGCATGTTTAATTCAGCATGCGACGTCTAGTCTAGACAATAAAAAGGTTCATTGTTAATCTAATTTTAGCTTAACATCTTGTCTAATCAAATAAGGTGTCAGGGACTCCTTTTTTTTATTTTTCAGCACTTTATCTTGTGTACATGTGCAAGCACAAACACGTTCATGTCAGTTTGAGGATATGGTGTCATGAAGCCAGAATTATTTTGCTGTCCTAAATGCGTGATTATATGAGTAAGGTGAATTTTTTTTTTATTGCCGTTTGTCTTCTGTCGCAATAAGAAAAGACTCATCAGTTAAATCTCTGTCATCAAATGCGACATCGACCACAAACGACAGCGTCATAACATCTGTCCTCGAGTAGTTTCACTCAGTTCGTAGACCAAGGGGAAGCTCCCATGATGGTGGCGCGTCTCTTTACGTCATATTGTGTGAATGGGTGTAAATAACAGGAAATCCCATCTATCAACTAATATGCCACCTTACATGCAAAAATGAAACTAGTTCAGTGGAAAACCAAGCTCACATGCTAAATTTATACATTCTGCAATGTCCTACATACATGCAAACACTTTGATTAGTAAAGCAGAAGTTCTGTGCTTGTCTGTTGCTGAAAGCAGAAAATGTAGAAACAGCCTGGGCAATACTGCAAGAGTATACAATAAAACCGGATCCTCTTAATGTCAATTGATCACAGGCTTAATTTGTTGAATCACTCTGTGTTTTTGGCTTGAAATGAGTCCTGCTGGCATGAGCTGGAGCTGTGTTCAGTCACGCCACGAATGCAACACGCCGCAGCCTGCATTCAGCGCTGTGAAAACAGAGAACATTTTGGACACAATTGCAGTGCCAATTATTTTTTTTATTTATTTTTTTTTCAAATTTCAGTTCACTGTTTCTAATTATCCATATGCCATGAAAAATATCTCAATAATGACATTGTGTAGGAGCTTCCCCAGAAAGTGCATCAAGCGCCAAATGAATGTTGCACTTCAGAGACGCGCAGCTGTTGCATAACTCCTTTACACAACTTGTTACATGCCTTTATAGGACTGCCAGTAATTAGTGAAGCCTGCTTTACAGTTTGGTAGCATTTTATTTTAATTTTTTCCTGTGAAATCTCTAGTCATGTCTGTTAGTCATGGTTTCCTGTACAAAAAACTGTTTATATCCTCTGACCCTTTCAATAAAACAGGCTGTTTTTGCAGTACTTTTTAGATTTCTATATGCAAACCTTTTTACATTTTTTATAAATGTAATATTTTTATTGGATCAGCGTACTGGCATAGTTCACATTGTTATATATCAGGGCAGGCAGATGCTGAAAATAAATGGGTGTTATATAAATGCTGGTAGTTGAATTAAAAATGCAGTGTTGGTCGAGATGCTCAGTAAAGTCAGCAAGTGAGTATTTTTATCTTTAGCTTTCATGTTCATTAAAAAGGGATTTGGAGACACAACTTGGAGAGGGTTTTTAGCTTGCAACAGTAGCTGTTGAATAGTGCTTGACACTTACTTTTTTCCCCCAATTTGCATATTGTGGGGTTTTTAATTATAAACAATTTTCCATTGCTGGCTGCTCATTCATGTCTACAACATATTGCAATATATAAATTGAGTGTGAGGGACGTCTGCTGTTTTTCAGGGCAACTTTTGACCGTCTACATCTTCTATTAAAAATGTGCTCTGGTCCCAGTTTGATTGAATCATCTCTGTCTGGCTGCTCTTAGTGGACAGACCTGATGAATGATTCTTTAACCATGAAAAATTATATGAAGGGGAGGAAAATATAAAGATGTTTCATGTTGTCTTATGCTGCATTCCAACAAGGAAACAAATTTGGGACTTTATTTTATCAATCAGGAAATGATCGGACCGGACCCGACCGGAGTGCTTTCCATACCACCATGATCACTAGGGCTGGGTAAAAAACATCGATATCTCGATTATAATCGATTCTCATTTTTACGAAACGATATCAATTCTTAAATCCCGAAAATCGATTAGTCTAGCCTGTTTTCAGTTATTGTACGGAACATTGAAGGGCACCTCCCATTCAATAAATCGCAATAAGCATTGTGCTTTGGTACTTTTAATATGAAACAAAGTGTCAGATTTCAAAGTATGTTCATTGTATTGCAGTATTCAAACATTTTTGGCGCTAATGTGGAGTGACAGATCGCTGTAGCGCCTCAACAGACGCTGCAGTTTCAGCCGTGCAAAGACGTCAATATAACGGCTTGTAAAAATGTCACGTAACGCCACATTTACCTCCGAAAAAAAACATATTCAGTGACCGTAAACTCATTAGTCAACTAGAACAATAGAGAGGAGCATTTTGCTAAATATATGCACCATATAATATATTCATAATAACTTTTACTGTTCTTCAATGTTTAATTTAGCCACCATTTAAATGTTTATATTTAAAAAAACGAATTGAAATAGAAATATTATTGTAATTGTAACTTTTATTATAAAAACTTAATTAAGTATAATTTAAGCAGTTGTATAGCCTAAAAAATCAGTCAGTTTTAACCTTCAGTATTATAGTAATGTAGTACCAACTGACTCTCATGTATATTTTACAGCATTAGTTAAGAGATTTTTTTTTTTCCCTTGAGAAAATTTTGCATGTGTACCAGATATATATCCAAAATAATCGATAATGAATTGAATCGACTTGGGAACCGGATCGAATCGAATCGCAAGCTTGTGAATGAGAATCGAATCGAATCGTGAAATTTGTGTCAAAACCCAGCCCTAGTGTTTGATTTTGCTGGAAATCATCTGTATGGCATACGATACAAGATATATAGTTTTCAATACATTCTAACTGACGATTCCAAATCACTTTGGCTAATATGAGTCCATATTTCTTTCATGCCAACAAAGATATTAATTGCATAAACTGGTGCAGTAATTGATTGTTTTCTTTCTTTTTTTTCTGGCTGGTTGAATTGTTCCTAAAACAATTTTTGCGTAATTTGATTGAGATAATTTATGTAAGAATGTTTTACAAACAAATTACTTGAATTTGTTCTGTTCACGTTCGGCCTTTAGCCGATCTTAGAGTTTAGTTTGAGCGGACATCTTTGGGACCGCTTGAAGTGTGCTTAGAAAGTCAAGAATGTTTCATGGCAAGAGTCCATAGCATTTATTATTCATAATTTGTTTGGTACATTCAGTGCAAATAACTTTTTATCATACCTCCAAGTACAGTGTCATGTTAAAACATCATTTTTAGACTTTTTGTTGCCAGGCCAACAGTCACCAGAAACAACTTTCTGGAACATTCTCCAATTTTCAAAGCCAGTGTAGTTGAGATTCTGCCACTGTACGCAACTGCGCTGCATTGTCGAGCACTAATGTTCTTTGTCCTGACAATAAAAAACAGCTCGTGAGATTTCTGCCCCATCTCCATCCCCCAATGCGGGAGACTCCTTCATTAGGCCTTCATTAGAAATTCACGGACACAATTTGGGTGAAATTTTTTGCATTAATAATGAAAGCGATGTCCCCGCTGCACGAGGGCCGGGGCTGGCGGTCTTGGCTGCCCTCCCGACTGCGCAGAGGGTGTCTACAAATAAAAGGGAGTAAATTAAGGAGAAAGAGGAGCTCCTGCGCTGCTCTTACGCCCTGTGGGGAGAGGACACTATTTCATTTCTCTTCAAAGAGCGGAAATATGAAACAGTGTTTCATTTCAGCCGTCACCATCCCTCTCTTTTTCTCTCTTTCTTGTTCTCTCTCTCATCACCCCTCCCTCTTTGAGGAGCGTGTTTTAAAT
>NW_015647044.1:31268-62541 GCF_001515625.1 Sinocyclocheilus rhinocerous
TCAGAGGCCAATGGGCAAATTTGGCCAGGATGCCGAGGTCACACCTCTACTCTTTTCAAAAGACATCCTAGGACCTCGGTTTAACGTCTCATCCGAAAGACGGTGCTCTTCGGCAGTATAGTGTCCCCGTCACTATACTGGGGCGTTAGGACCCACACAGACTGCAAGGTGAGCACCTCCTGCTGGCCTCACTAACACCTCTTCCAGCAGCAACCTAGTTTTCTCAGGAGGTCTCCCATCCAGGTACTGACCAGGCTCAACCCTGCTTAGCTTCAGTGGGCAACCAGTCTTGGGCTACAGGGTGACATGGCTGCTGGGTTTTTTTGTGTACATGGGTGTAATATTTAGCTAGCTAAAATGGCAAATAAAATAAATAAATAAATAGTAATAATAATTATGAAGGTGAGCAGAGGATTTCAAAATAGTCTCAGTTAAGTTACTAGATAGACTAAATTGTAACGAGACTGTTGCTATGAGAACACACACTGATAGAGATGCCTTCCCACTGGCTGCATGTACAGTATTCTGGCTGCATTCACGAAAGGGAGGGTTGTACCAATGATTCGCTCAGCAGTCCGGACTACCCTCTGTAGTCTTCTGAGGTCAGATTTGGTAGCTGAGCAACATTTTACAATCACAGCTCTACATTTATATATGCAACTCATACAGCTTTCTATTTTTGTGCAATTCGTAGAAGTGATATTTTCAAACCAAAATAGTTGTTTTTCTAATTAGCCTGTGTTGTGTTTAATCATTTTGCATGCTGCTCAGCCAGTGCAGTTCATGATTATATTAACAAATTTCAATATTTGATTTTAGAAACCTATTTGTTTGTAAATTACAATCTTGCTCTCAGATATATATTTTTTTCTCATAGCCATCAGGTAGTCCCCCATGATTACATGAGTTTGAAGTTTCA
Organism: Sinocyclocheilus rhinocerous; assembly: GCF_001515625.1. Classification (NCBI taxonomy): domain Eukaryota; kingdom Metazoa; phylum Chordata; class Actinopteri; order Cypriniformes; family Cyprinidae; genus Sinocyclocheilus; species Sinocyclocheilus rhinocerous. The sequence goes on from NW_015647044.1 coordinate 32,188, forward strand.
GTTCTGCGTCAGTTGTGAGGTAGAAGGCTATACCACGTGTTGTTGCTTCTATCTTTCTCGGCGGTTTTGATCTGATCAATGGAACAAAGTGCTAAAGACAAAATCCATTGATCTCAGAGATTCTGAGCGGAAGCCTTGAGCAAGCATAAAGCCATCATGGATGCTCTTTTCACAGCCTGCACTATGAGTCATTGTGGATTGTGTCTCTGGACGTGTGAAAATGGCTCACACTTTTGTCAAAAGGGTGTTTGAGAAACTAACAGCTTTATCGAATCAGTATCACTTTCAAGGTTTCTCTGTATCAAAGCTCTTACAGTCAACATGAAACAACCTATTTAATTTTTTTTGTAATGTCACCAAAGGCTCAAGGTTTGCCACCTTTGCAGTATGTGAAATTTCATCCTTGCTAGATATTCCACGGTCAACTGTAAGTGGTATTATAGGAATGTAGAAGCATTTAGGAACAGCAGAAACTCATGCACGAAACGGAAGACCATGTAAAGTCACAGAGTGGGTGCACCGAGTCACCAACACTCTATCGATTCCATAGCTGAAGAGTTCCACACTTCCACTGGCATTAATATCAGCACAAAAACTGAGTGGCAAAACCTTCATGAAATGGATTTCCATGGCCGAGCGGCTACATGCAAGCCTCACATCACCAAGTACAATGCCAAGCGTCAGATAGAGTGGTGTAAAGAACGCTGCCACTGGACTCTGGAGCGGTGGAAATGTGTTCTGTGGAGTGACGAATCACACTTCTCTGTTTGGGAGTCTGATTGGTGAGTCTGCATTTGGCGGATGCCAGGAGAACATTACCTGCATGACTGCATTATGCATGAGGGACAATGGTATGGGACTTTTCTTCAGGGGTTGGGCTAGGCCCCTTGCTTCCAGTGAAGGGAAATCTTAATGCTTTAGAATACCAAAACATTTTGGACGATGCTATGTTTGTGAGATTGTGGCAACGCTTTGGGGAAGGCCTGTTTTTATTCCGGCATGACCATGTCCCAGTGCACAAAGCAAGGTCTATAAAGACATACGGTAGTTAGTAGGGCTGGGTAAAAAAATAGTGATATCTCGATTATAATCGATTCTCATTTTTACGAAACGATATCAATTCTTAAATCCCGAAAATCGATTAGTCTAGCCTGTTTTCAGTTAATGGACGGAACATTGAAGGGCACCTCCCATTCAATAAATCGCAATAAGCATTGTGCTTTGGTACTTTTAATATGAAACAAAGTGTCAGATTTCAAAGTATGTTCATTGTATTGCAGTATTCAAACATTTTTGGCGCTAATGTGGAGTGACAGATCGCTGTAGCGCCTCAACAGACGCTGCAGTTTCAGCCGTGCAAAGACGTCAATATAACGGCTTGTAAAAATGTCACGTAACGCCACATTTACCTCCGAAAAAAAACATATTCAGTGACCGTAAACTCATTAGTCAACTAGAACAATAGAGAGGAGCATTTTGCTAAATATATGCACCATATAATATATTCATAATAACTTTTACTGTTCTTCAATGTTTAATTTAGCCACCATTTAAATGTTTATATTTAAAAAAACGAATTGAAATAGAAATATTATTGTAATTGTAACTTTTATTATAAAAACTTAATTAAGTATAATTTAAGCAGTTGTATAGCCTAAAAAATCAGTCAGTTTTAACCTTCAGTATTATAGTAATGTAGTACCAACTGACTCTCATGTATATTTTACAGCATTAGTTAAGAGATTTTTTTTTTTCCCTTGAGAAAATTTTGCATGTGTACCAGATATATATCCAAAATAATCGATAATGAATTGAATCGACTTGGGAACCGGATCGAATCGAATCGCAAGCTTGTGAATGAGAATCGAATCGAATCGTGAAATTTGTGTCAAAACCCAGCCCTAATGATCACCCTCAGAAACTTATTGTCTTGCAAGCCGATAATGAAAGTTGTTTTAGAGGCATTCAGATGAAAGATTATAGAGAAGATTTTATTAAAAATATAAAAGTAATAAATTGTCCATTGTTTATAAATGGTACATAATATAATAATTATAATTTATGCAGTTGTAATCTATATAAAAATGACATTCTAAAACAAAATAAATGTGATGCTGCTTGGTGCACACAGTATATGACTCTGTGACTGATCTCTGTCACCTCCTGCTGTTGAAAAGACACATCTGCTGCTCCATCCACTGCAATTCAATGGCCCGTCATCAATTATTTCTTACTTAATGTATATTATAGTGTTAATGTATACATGTAACATATATTTTTGGTTCTCTCTGCAGCTCTGTTCTGTAACTGCACCGCACCACAGTGTGAGAAGGATGGGTATAAGTGCGAGACCAAAGGGGCGTGTGTGGCCTCCACCTCAGTCATTAAAGGACAGGAGCAGCATGTGCGGCTCTGCATCCAGAAAGAGGACCTGGTTCCTCCGGGCCAGCCGTTCTACTGCCTCAGCGCCGAGGGACTGATGAACACTCACTGTTGCTACTCTGATTACTGCAACAGCATCGACCTCAGACTACCAACCGGTGAGCATCAGTATTTTAATCAATAGCAAAAACAATTTTTGAATTCCAGATGAGGAACTAATGCAGCGTGTTCTCTGTCAGTGACAAACGGCCCGGGTTCAGGGCATGACTGGGGGCCGGTGGAGCTCACTGCAGTAGTGGTGGGTCCGATCTTTGTGCTGTGTGTGCTGGTTCTGCTGGGTCTCTTCCTCTTCCAGCACCACCAGCGGGCCTACGGTCACCGGCAGAGACTGGAGGTAGAGGATCCCAGCACTGAACACATGTTCCTGGCCAAGGACAAGACCTTACAGGACCTCATCTACGACCTCTCCACCTCGGGATCAGGGTCGGGTTAGTATCGCAGGAGAAAGTGTGCTGGATGGTTTGTTTATGCATGTATAAAATAGTGTTATTTTAGTATTGTTTATGTACTATTATAGTTTTATTAATATTTTGAATTGGCTTTCATTTTTTTATTTTTTGTTCATTTTAATATTTTTATTTTTTTTGCTTTTGTCATTTTTGTTCGTTATATATGTGTATGTATATATATATTACCATTTAGGTTTTTTTTGTTTTATTTATTTATTTTTTTCAGCTTTACTACTTCAACATTATAGTTGCCAAGTCAACATTTCTTCTTTACTTTCTACTTTTTACTTTTAGTTTTCTATTTTTTTTTTTTTTTAGATAGATACCATTATAGTTTTATTATTATTTTGAATGAGCTTTTATTTTAATATTTTCAGTTTTAAGTTTAATTTTAGTTCAGTCTTTTTATGTACTTATGCTTTTTTGTTGTTTTAATATATTTTTAAGTTTTTTTTATTTAATTTTTATTTGTTTTAGTCGTAAATTTTTTTATCGTCCAGTTAGTACTTTTAGTGCTTCAACCTAAGCTTATTTCAGTTAGTTGCAATATTTCATTTGTTTTTCTAGTTTTTCCATATAATGTTCATATTTTTTATTTTATTTCAGTTTTATTTCAGTTAACAAAACAATAATAACCCTGATGTAACATGCATAAATCACATTGTGATTTTGGTCTCTATTTTTCTTTTTCTTTTTTCATTTTAATAGCTTAATCCGGTTAAATTTTTGTAGCTTAATGTGATGTCACATGGAGTTCGGGAGGAAAAAACTCCATAATACATCCTACATTTTTACATTTAGTATTTTATATGTTTTTCTACTTTTGCACAGTGTTATTTTACTATTATATACTTTTCTTGTTTTTTTTTTAATATTTTTAATTAGCTTTTATTTTATTTCATTTTAGTTGTAGTTGAGAGATTAGTAATTTTATGTGCTTTTGTTTCGTTATTTTTATTTTTTATATTACTATTTAGGTTTAATTTATTTTAATTTAAGTTATAGTTTTTATTTATTTCCAGTATGTAATTTTAGTGCTTCAATGTAAACTTGTTTCAGATAGCTAATTTTTGTATAATTCAACTTTTTCATCTTAATATTTATATATTATTTTATCCTAATTGTCTTTAACAGTCTCACTTTTAGTTAACTATAAAAACCCTGCTTGTGCCCTGTATTCCCAGTCTTCCGAAATCATGTGATGTTTTGTGTGAAGAAGAGTTTGACATTTTAGTGGCTCACTAATAATTTTCTGAATCTTCTCCTTCAGCATATTATCAGTGGTTTGATAAAGCCTATCTCTCTCTCTCTGTCTCACTCTCTGTTGCAGGTCTGCCGCTGTTCGTCCAGAGGACAGTGGCTCGTACCATAGTGCTGCAGGAGATCATCGGTAAAGGCCGCTTTGGGGAGGTGTGGAGGGGGAAGTGGAGAGGAGGAGACGTCGCCGTGAAGATCTTCTCCTCTCGTGAGGAGCGCTCCTGGTTTCGTGAAGCTGAAATCTACCAGACCATCATGCTCCGCCACGAGAACATCCTGGGCTTCATTGCTGCTGACAACAAAGGTAAACTAATGTGCATTGCACTGTACTGAGCAGTTTTATACAGTAGTATGCATAGTGTTGTCATCTAGGTTTAATAATGTTTAATTCTCTCTGTCACAGATAATGGCACATGGACTCAGTTGTGGTTGGTGTCAGACTATCATGAGAATGGATCCTTGTTCGACTATCTGAACCGATATTCAGTCACCATCGAGGGCATGATTAAACTAGCGCTGTCGGCTGCCAGCGGCCTGGCGCATCTGCACATGGAGATACTGGGCACTCAGGGTGAGTGTGTCCGTGTTATTCGATTTTTGTAAAATGGAATACTCCAAGTCAGATACACAAATTATTATGTTTTGTTGACAGTAACGTGAACTAATCTTAATTTAAAAAAAAAAAAAAGGTTATTGGTTTGTATGTAAACCAGTAAAACAGGTCATTTCTTCAGTAAGCTGATTTTTGGTATTTATCAGCATTCCTAAAGTGAATTGCAAGAAAAGTTTACTGAACACTCACAGTCGATTCCAGGAGAGTCTGACGTTAATGACTCTAATAGTCAAGTCAAGTCAAGTTTATTTGTACAGCGCTTTTCACGATACAAATCACACCAACATGGAGTGCACACAAATATTGGGTCGATAAACAATTTTTAATCAATACTTTTCAGAACAGAATCGAATATTTTTAAAATCAAAGATTCCCTTGACTCCATCTGCCATCTGGAATGCATTCTGGGCTGGTCATATTTTTGAAGGATACGTGCAATGGTGACTTAAGACAGCCCACTGTTTGAAACGGTCGTGATGCCTAAAAATATTGTGTATGTGGGCGCTCATGAGGGTGTGGAACACTTTTCTTTTGTGGTCAGAGAGTTTATACCAGATGTGTGTGTGTATATAGCTGTAATGGTTTTGTTTTGGTCGGCAGGGAAGCCTGGCATCGCTCACCGTGACCTGAAGTCCAAGAACATCCTGGTGAAGAAAAACTGCACATGTGCAATCGCTGATCTCGGCCTGGCGGTTCGTCACGAGTCTGTCTCCGACACCATCGATATCGCCCCCAACCAGCGTGTCGGCACTAAGAGGTACAGAGTACATTACTGACAGACCTAACAGCCAAGAAAAACACACATACAAACATAGACGTTACAATAATCTGATCTAAAACGTCTTGTCATACGATCAGTGATTTGTGTTTTCAAATATATGTTCTTTCAGTGATCCTGTTTGTGTGTGTGTTTCAGGTACATGGCACCTGAGGTTCTGGAAGAGACTATTAACATGCGTCACTTCGACTCATTTAAATGTGCTGACATCTACGCTCTGGGACTCGTGTACTGGGAAATCGCTCGCCGCTGCAATGCTGGAGGTGCTGAAATAAATTGAAACCATGTTTCAAAAGGAATATTGAACAGAAAAGCACTTGAAGGTCTTTAAGTTAAAAGTTCAACTGAGAATAATTTTTGTTCTTATTTATGTTTTGTTTGCATTCAGGTATTCATGAAGAGTACCAGCTGCCCTACTATGACCTGGTGCCCTCTGACCCATCCATAGAGGAGATGAGGAAAGTGGTGTGTGATCAGAGGTTACGACCCAACATCCCTATCAAATAAAGAAATTTATTGCTGCTTTGTCATTTAACAGTAATTTTATTTTGTTTGTGCAATTAAAGGACTGTGACACCCTATTTGTCAGAAGTGCAACATTATTACATTAAAACAAAAAGCCTGTTGGCTAAGATATGACTGCACGTGGTAAATTGGCTCTTGTTCCCGCAGGCGTTGCTAACTGGTGGCAGAGCTATGAGGTGAGAGAGAGAGATCCTCTGCAGCTACTATACTGGACTTCTCTTCATTTTCATTTTTATCTGAAGTCCACTTAAAATAGCCTGGTATATCTTTGCAAATATGGCGATTTCTGAACTGCCTGCTTTTGCTCTTTTATTTATATGTTCTTTTCAGATTAGGAAGGGAGTGTTGAGTTCTGAAAGATTAGATTTCTACAGTTTTTTTTTTTTTTCTAAATTTTGGTGTTCAGTAAAAGACTTCAGTAAAACTTCAGTAAAAGAAGTGCTTAAAACTTCAGAAAGTGTTGTTTGTCCACTTCATGAATAATTAATATTATTAATTAAAATATTAAATGAGCAATTTTATTTTTGCATTTTCTATTTTTACTAGCAATAAACAATACAAATAAGTATATAGATTTTAAAATATATATAAATATAATTGGGACGGGGCCTACCTCACCCCACCACCAAAACTACTGAACCTACGGTACCCAACAGCCCTCTGCGCTCTCCTCCTCCTCTCTACATCTACTACCGCCCAGCTCGCCAATCAAAATGTACATGTGACTTTATTGATTCTGTTCAAATCAGTTTCGCCCCAAAGATCATTTTTCCAACCGGGGCCGCTCATATGTAACCAGTTTTGACTGGCTTGTTGCATTCATTTAGATCAGTCTAGCAGACTACCTCGGTTAACTAAGTAGGTGGAATACACAAACTCCAGTTCAGAGGCGATAACGGGCGGGTTAAGCGGGAAAACTCACGAAGTGATTTGGTGCAAGATGGCACTGCTAGCGACCGACACGATCAGCTGATTCCTTTCATTACCACGTCAAAGCTGTTAGCAAAACAACCTTATTTGCACTTTATCCCGGAGGTTTTGTGAGTGTGAAGTGGATTATAGCCATCTTGGTTTTGGAATCACTCACTGGCACACGCGTCTATTCTTACTACTGAACGGTACGGAGATATCTATTTATTTTAGCTTGTAGATCCTTCATATTGTCCTTATTTTTTTATCGCCGTTAGATTTCCTCCTCTCCTCCATGGGCAAACAAAGCTACTGTACATAGTATATTTTTTAAAAGTATGGAAATGTAAATAGCTTACCCTCTTTTTTTATTTCCAAGCCCTTCAACTAAGCTAAAGGTTTAATCGTGTTTTGACATCCAGGAACATCAGAGATGTGAAGCTGTACGGGTTAGCGGTCCGTAAAATAGCGGTGGCGAAATTACAGGCTTTTGTTAAAGTTTGTTTTTATAGCTAAACCTGTTTGTTGCTTTTGACTGGAGCATTAAATGACACTAAAAGGATGCACATTTTATTAGCTGAGGAGTGTTTTATATGGACTTTAAGCTCTTGTTTTTAAGGAATAGATCATGCAAACATAAGAATGCTCATCATTTATCGCCATCAAGTTGCTCCAAAACTTTTTTTAATGTAAAACACAAAAGGAGATATTGAGAAGAATGTGCAAGCTGCACTCAAAAAATGTTGAAAATTCACCATAAAGGATCAGTATGACTTTATGCTATGTTCAGAGTCATCTGAATTCATATGAACTACATCTATGATACTTTTTAGTCTTTTTTTTTTTTTTTGATGCACAGAATTCATGCAATTTAATTGTAAATCAAAAGGTTGCATGAACTTGTCCAATGCTAGAAAGAAAGTAATGCAGGTTTGAAGCAGCTTGAGGGTGAATAATGACAGGATTTTAGGATTTTTGCATGTGAAGTGAAGTTGCGACGTGATTCTAGGAAATCGATCCGATTCTTCTTCATGCACTGGGTCTGTAATGAGAAGAACGACTTGAAAATATAACTTGACTTGAAAAGTTTGGCATCGAAGCGCACCGCTTTACTCCTATTACACTGTATTTATGACTCCTGACAGACATTACGTCTCTCTCATACTCCATGGATAAATACTACTGCCCTTCTGTCCCTCTCCGCTTAATATGCAAATGTAAATATAGTTTCTATAATGTATGACCTTTTTTATTAATCCGATTTAATTCAGTAGACAGTTGTGTGGTTGTGTTTTGTTTTTTAATGTTTTCAGGTTTATTTGTATAGCGCTTTTAACAGTAGGTTTTGAAGCAGCTGTACAGGGGTTTTAGTCTGTGGTCTTTTATTTTATCTCCCAGTTTCACTGGATTGATGTCTAGAGTCTGTGTTTTGACAATCTGAATAAGTACTGTTATTCTCCTTCGTCCATTTGCAACAATTCAGTCACCTTACACTATTAAAATGTCCAGAAAAAGCCAAAAGTGATTGCATATTAGTTGGAAGAACATGTTAATGCTTTCATCTATTTTCATGTTATTTAGATCCAGAATGACAAGCTATCATGTGAAATGTGTTTGTAACACTGGATTGACACTACTGAGAAATATAAGACGACACTGGCACGTCAGCTGCTGATTGAGAAATCTGTCCGTATCTTATGGGAAATCTTCTTGAATTGGGAATAAGAGGTCTGGTTTGATCTGTATTTGTTTCTACTGTCGAGTTCAGTTTGTACACGTTTCTAGTTTCCAGAAAGCGTGTTGTTGCTGGCAGGATTTGGGCTTCATGACCATCTGCTCCCTTTCATCCACTTGCTGAAGTGAGACGTCAGTCGCCTGGCTGATTATAACAGCTAAACGATGGCGACAGTGTGATTTACAGCTGCGCAAACAGTCTTAGTCCCGGTTTAGCATAAGGAAGTTTCCTCGAGCCACTGACCTCACAGCAGACCTGCGTAATCTGAGTGTGTTTCCCAAATCTACATGGAGAGACTTTTCAGGAATTTCAGTTTCCAATCATGTACATGGGTAATTATTAAATGGTAATAAATACAGGTTTTCCTACATTTGTCATGTTCTTTTTTTCTTCAGAACTTTGTGATGTAAATACGGCAAGTGTTCAAACAATAGTAAACAAGCAGTATGTTGTCATACATGACTTTTACACAAGACGTTTGCTTAGCTGTTTATTAAAAACTGGTTGAAAAGTTTATCAGATAGCTGATAATGCAAAACTAGTTCACTGGGAAATTAGAAATATAAATGTGATTTTGTTTTTAAGTTTGAAACATTTTAGAGCCAAAGAACTTAATACAGCCAAATCACAGACTTCAAATAATAGAACCTGATGTTAAAATAAACGTGAAAATGTTCTCCAATTCAAGTTTCAAAATTTAAAAATCCCATTTATTTTTGCCTTTTAAAGACAATTGTTTAAAATATTAGAGATTTCAGAAGCTCTACAGATGGAAAATAATTAGCACAATTATTATTGTTAGTAAAGACAGGGACTGTTCATTTATGACACATTCTGGATGTATGATTCTAAAAAAAAAAAAAATTTTTAGATGCCACAAAATATTAGATGAGTGTAATTTTAACAGTCACACATTTAATTGTGATCTTGACAATGTTCTCCAAAGGGTTTTTTAAAAAAACGAGTCAATAAAGCAAAAGTAAATTCATTGTTTTTCAGCGAGGGCACATTAAACTGATTGAAAGTGGTAGTAAAACATTTATATTTCAACTAAATGCTGTTATTTTCAACTCTATTCATCAAAGAATCTGAAAAAAATGTATCACGGTTTCCACAAAAGTTCTGTTTACCTCCAACATAAGAACTGCAACACAACTGATAAACTTTAAAAAAATTAAAAAAAAGTACATTTTATTTTGCTTGTGCCTTGAATAAAACATCTTTGACATGAGAGAAATAGAAAACGGTTCAGGTGTATTTACATACGCATAATGTCTGGCATAAAAATGAATACAGAGAGAAAAATACCAGCAAAATATACTACAATAAAATGATGGAATGTTCTTTTCTCCAAGCAAAACAAGCTACAACAAAAACAAGAAGAGTGCGAGTCATCCAGAGCCAATCTCCTGTTTCTCATGTTGGGTTACAAAAGTTTAATCCTACGGTACATTTTTGTCAAATTACATAGCTAATTGTGGAAGCACATTTAACTTAAATGATATGACAATTTACCCATAATGCAAGCTGACAGGAGAACGATGGATGTCTGATGTTACATCTAGAAAAACACACTCTGCTTCCTCGTCACACGTCAAAACACTGATAAAAGCCATCGAGATCATGGGGCTAAAAACAACTGAAGCAGAATAAAATCAGTAGCAACATGTTAAGAGCAAGTGGAAGTAAAACACCCGTCTGCATCAGACATAAACATTGTCTGTCCAGTCCAAAACAACCAGGGAAAATCAAGATTCAAATCAAAATTTGTGTTATACTAAATATATATGATGATAATATGGAGCTGTATTGTTTTTTCCAATGCTATAAATATTCAATGGTTAATATCAAAACATTTCAGCAAAGCACTCCATGTTCACATTATAAAGGAAGTTGAAATGGCTCTTAGTGCTGAACTGGTTTGATGTTCAGAGAAACTGGATCAGAATGAACCAATGAAACTTCCTCTGCATGCTGCCAGAGTGAGTGTGTGTGTGTGTGTGTGTTGTACATTCGATTCAGATGAAACGTTACCCCGCAAAACTGCACCCAGATCAATAACGGAAGGTTTCAGTCTCTCAGTATGAAGTCACATACTCCGCTTCTTCTCCACTGACACTTGAACACCTGCACAAAAACTACATGACCATCTCTGGTTCAAGCTTCACCTCAATCTCATCTGATTTCCTTCTGTGAGGGAAATAATGTGAAAGACGGCTGTCACATCAGCAAAAAACAGTGTGCCGAGTGACATAACTAAAATCATTTGAATTCTGTCCAATTAAAATCCCTGAAGTGGTACGAAGGCTCTATTATTAAAAGAGTTTGTTCTTAGAAAAGCGAAGCATCTCTTTCTTCACTCTGATGAATGGGTCGTGCTTGTGAAACTCCTGTGTTTGGGATGGCTGTGTGTCATAGACGTCTCTATCAATCCTTTTTCTGGAACATCTTCTGGCTTATTGAGAGACACACTCCTTCACTCTTCTCTACTTCCATCAAGCACTTCCTGAAGAGGAAGAAAGAAGTAAAGGCTGTCAACACATCAAAATAATCAATCGCGAATGAATTGGTCCAACTAGCATTAGCTGTAGGATTTAAAATGAACAGCTAAAAGTTCAATCTGTAGTCATACGGTCAACTCTAAAGGCACATTTTCGTGTTTTTTGGAGTTTGACAGACATTCAACTGTCATATGGAAAAGGCTGCGTTCCACAGAAATAATAAGAGAATACAAGCATGTATCATAACGTAGTCTTACCGTCGTCTCCATTGGTGAGCACCAGCGCCTGTAAGATATCAGACAGAGACACGATGCCTTTCACAACCTCCTGCTCATCCACGATCACTAACCTGTGAACCTGAAAATCATGTTTACATGATCAGAAATTGAGTTACAGTCTTCATCTGCCCAGCCAAGTATTCATGGCAAAATGCACAGCTGAAGGTTTCATTTATCAAAACAATCGGTAACAATTTAGTATAGGGACCAATTCTCACTATTACCTAGTTGCTTGTTAGCATGCCATTTATTAACATTTTAGCTGTTTATTAGTACTTTTAAAGAACATATTCTGCATGACCATATTCTACATCCTAATCCTACCCAATACCTAAATTTAACAACTACCTTACTAACTATTAATAAGCAGCAAATTAGGAGATTATTGAGGCAAAAGTCGTAGTTAAAGGTTTGTTAACAGCAAGAATTAGATCTTAAAATAAAGTGTGACCAAACAATCTGAAAACATACGTGTATGTATGTATGTATATGTGTATAAATATATATATATATATATATATATACTATAATGTTACAAAAGATAAATGCTGTTCTTTTGAACTCTCTATTCATCAACTTTCGATTCTATTCTGAACAGAATATCTATATATTCAGGTGTGTGTTCCTCACCTCGGCCTCCACTAGTCGGCTGATAATGGCTTCTAGTGTCTCACTGGCTCGGCAGGTGAGCACACCCTCAAAATACTGTGAGCGATGCTGGAGGGCTTTAGTCACAGTGATGTCCAGGTTATTGTATGTCTTCTCAGCTGCCAGATTCTGTGTGATGACATGAAAACCAGATTGAAACACAAACATATGCAGAGAGATCCAACAAAGAGACTTACACACACACGTCATTCAACTAAATTGGTGCCTTATTCATTTTGAAAATATGTTGTTGAATAGTTTACCCAAAAATTTAAATATCTATCCATAATGTTGCTTTCTCTAGTGAGCTGTCTTGTTTGAACCAGGAGAGAAATCTGCACACATCAAGCACAAGCCAAAACAGTCCAAAACAGTTCTAAACTAATATGTGGGTGGATTTTGATGCGAGAGGACAACAAGAGATGGACTTTTTCCACTGGAAACGTTTTTATGAATTATGGACTCGTATTTTGGCAACGGAAGCAACAGTTTGAAGGTAAAAACGTCTTAATGATGGATTTGTTTTTTACAAACACGCAGCTTTTGGCTTCACAAGACGTTAACTGATGGACTGGAGTGGTGTGGATTACTTGTGGATTATTGTGATGTTTTTATCAGCTGTTTGGACTCTTGTGCTGACGGCACCCATTCACTACAGAGCATCCATTGCTGAGCAAGTGATGCAATGCTACATTTCTCTAAATCTGATGAAGAAACAAACTCATCCTAATCTTGGATCAGAATTTTAATTTTTGGGTGAACTATTCCTTTAAGATTTTAAATTAAGTACATAATGTAAAAAAAAAAAAAGATCATGAACTGTAGTGGCTGCATTCACTCAAGCTGATCAATACGACAAACACCAGAGGCTTCAAACACACACCAAGCCCAATCAAAACAGAAACAAGCTCAAGTTAGAAACAACAAACACACAAGACTTACTATAACATCAAACTTGGAGTAGATGTCAACCACATGTCCTGTCAGAATAAACGAGAGGGAGAAACCATGAAAACACATCCAATGAGGAGGGGGGAAAAAATCAAAACCACAGATTTTTAATTTATAATATAATATATAAAAAAAGAACATTAATTTCCACTCACCATTTTCATCAACCACAGGAAGGGCAGAAACTCTCTGATCCACGAAGATGCCGAGCGTGGCGTAGAGCGGCGTATCCGAGTGAACCACTGCGATGCTGTGAAACGTTCCGATGTTCAACTCCTCCAGAGTTTGAGACAGAAACCCAGGCTTGGGCATCTCAGATATCTGGGAGAGGACAATAACTTAAACATGAAGACTGTTTCTAGAAAGAAAACAATATTCCAAGTTGTGCCAATAGAAGAGTAAAGGGGAAATTTTGCAATAGTTGCTTAAAAAGTTGTGACAGAATTACAGTAACCACTATGTGACACACCATTACCAAATAAATGAATGTCTATACTTAATTTAATGAAGCCCAGGAAACATTCAGTGAGTATTTACAGGGCAGGAAACTTACAAAGAGTTTCAGGAATTTGAGGATCCTCTTGTGTGTCAGGATGTAGAGTGTGTTTCCTGTTAGAGGATCAATGACGGGTAATCTGTGGATCTTATGCTTCAGTAGAGATGAAACTGCATCATATAGGCTGAGACAGAGAGAAAAACATCAGACGTCATCGCAACTCTCTAACAAAACCCATTCAATCTGCACTCTTACAAACTCTTACCTGGCATTGGGCGATATGCTGACGAGAGGTTTGAAGGAATCTTGTAAGTAGACCTCTATAAGAAAATGAACAGATCAGTCATAGGCTGACATATCAGAGAGTAAACATCATGAATACACATGAACATCATTCCCACCTCTCCATGTTTCTATTTTGTGCTCCTCTAACTCATATATCTGCACCTAAAACAGACACAAATGCATGAAATCTTTAAACATTCATCAAAAAACCTGATTAAAAACTTCAATGGGAAGAGCAGACTTACCAGAGGAGACTTGTAATAGCGATGAAGTATATTGATGAAATCTGTGATGGTCAGCATACCTAAAATAGAAAATGCAGTAAGAAAGACACACATAAGCTGAATCTGAATTATATATATATATATATATATATATATATATATATAAATAAATTTAGATTAATCGTCAGGGCTACTGAAGTTTTTCAGTCAAGAGCAGTGCGTGATTTTCTGTCTTTCTTTTGTTGTTTGGTGTATGTTAGCTTATGTCCCGCCGGTTCATAGGTACGCATCTAACCTCCGAACCGCGCAGCAGATTCGTTCTGAATGAATCTCTTCCCAAATCGTCCCTCCCTAACATTTTCGTCTCGTTTTTATTCGTTGACGAAAATGTCAATAGATTTACATCATAGTTTTTGTCATTCAAAAAGAGTTTTAGTTCGTTATCGTCTCGTCGTCATCGGCGAAAAAAATGCCGTTGACGAAAATTATGACGAAAATTCTTCGTCAACGAAATTAACACTGATATACACACACATATATATATATATATATATATCGTATAGTTACAAATAATAACAATAAATTAAAATTTACCAAAAGAAAAAAAGTTTGCTTACCAACAAAGCATTGCTTCTTGCTGTCCCAGAGGGGCGCTGCTCTCACCCCATTAGACACTAGAGCAAAGAACGCCTTCTTCACCTGGTAACCATACAATCATAAATTAAGCATGGGTTCTGACGGCACCCATTCACTGCAGAGCATCCATTGCTGAGCAAGTGATGCAATGCTACATTTCTCCAAATCTGTTCCAATGAAGAAACAAACTCATCTACATATTGGATGACCTGAGGGTGAGCACATTTTCATCAAGCTTTCATTTTTGGGTGAACTGTTGCTTTAATAATAAGTAAAATCAAGTTTGCCTTTTTTTACACAGAAATATGAAAATATTATGGAAATGCATGGGTTGTAATCAAGGTTGCACAAGTACCAACATTTGTTTTCTTCCGAGTACCCACCTGTAGAGAAGTGTCGAAAACCACCAACTTTGAGCTGGTGGGCACCAGGTCATAGCAGCGGTGGGACTTCATGAAGCGGGTGTACACATTATACTCAGGATCTGGTTTGAAAGAGAGGGAAAAACCAAACCTGAAAAAAAGTATAGTCTAAAACATTAAATCACGACCAAGCATTAAAAACAACCAATGAAAATATGAGAGAAAACGTGTCAGAGAACAAAGTGTCACAGAATACTTTTGCTGTCACTTTAGTCTCAGATTTCACTCCAAACACTGAAGTCAAAGCCCTGCTCGGCTCTGCTTTCATATCTCGCACATGAGCTGCAGGTGATCGCAGGACTACAGTATCATCTTTATTTATTCACATTCTTACCCTCTATGTGCGCCTCCTTTTTACCATCCAACTCATCTAGAACAGCAGGAACCTGAAAAACAGATGTCAATGTGTGAACAAAGCTCATTTTCGTTTTTTCCCTTAAAAATATGATAATTCCTGATTAACCCTGTAAAGCCTGACAAATGAATTAATAGTTAAAAAAATCAAATTTTTAAAGGGAAGTTTATTGAAGTTTTAGACAACATGTAACAAAATTCCTCAAAAGCCTGATGATCATATTTGATACTCACAGATTTTTCCAAAAAATTATGCATGTATTGTATACTCAAGTAAAGCGAAGTTGCTTCGGTCCAGTAAGTGTTCATTTTGAAATATTACTAGCAGTATCAACGTTATTTTTATGCTTACTATATAAAAATCAGTAAAGATTTCACAGCAAAAAGACACTGAACAACCTGAAGGTGGACTTTGTACAATGATACTAAAAGGCCTTTTCCTTGCTAAAAAATTTTAAACTATCAATCAGACGACAGAAGGCATGTAGTAGATTTAGTTTTTTTTGATCATGTTGATCATTTAGAGGCCTCTGAAAATTGTGTATCAAATATAACACAGTAGAGTTAGGAGAGGGTTAACAATAAGTTAAATGCGAGTTGTTATTCTAAACTGACCAAAGGCTAGAATGTGTCTAGTAAATACATATTAGCCAGAGGAGTTAACAGCAGGACAGTTCTGCTCGCGTTAACCCTCTTGTTATGTGCAAATTTCAACCATGTTTTTAATGTGTGGGGTCAAACTGACCCCAAATACTCAATATGTCAATAAATTATTCAAATTGACAATATAATTTATTTTTATTTACTTACACTTTACCTACCCGATATTTTAAATAAATTTTTAGGACAAAACATAACTTTTTGTTTTTTTATTTATTTATTTAATTGCTTCATTTACAACAACAAAAAAACATTGTTCTCAGTTTCTGAGATTTGCTCCTTTAAATCACTCATTTTTCTTTAGACAGAGAATGACAGTCAATGTCTCTATGAGGAAAACAGCTTGTTTTTTGTTTTTGCAAATGTAAAAAGGCAGAAAGTTTTGTGTGAGGAGTAGGGTTTGGGGAATGAAAACACAGTTAGTACAGTATACAAATTATTATGGAAATATTTAGGAAAGTCTCCATATAACATGGAAACCCAACAACAATATTTTTTGATAGATGCTTGTAAAAATGTGTGTACAGTGTTTGTTGTATGCACATTATTGTATGAAATAGTATAAAGGTATATGAAACTCTGAAAAGGACAAAATTTGGCTTTCATATGCAGTACAATAATAGTAAAATGTAAACTTATGCCAAGGCATAAATGATATTTACTCATTAGATATTTTGTCATGAGAGGCAATAGAGCCTATCATGAGAGAGATAAAACACAACAGATATTTATTCTGCATTTAATGTTTAATCTTTTTTTTTTTTTCACCAAAAACAAAAGTGAAGGGGTCAAAATGACAGCAGACATCACCAAATGGGTCAAAATGTGCACAGCCATTTAAAAAAACTTTGTAACACAAGATTCATGTTTATGAATTTGTCTAATACATTTAGCAAAAGACAGAAAGATTCAAGGTTTAAAAATATAATTATCATATATATATATATATATATATATATATTTTTTTTTAAAGTCAAAGTTGCTCTGGGGTCAATTTGACCCCAGACATCACAGGAGGGTTAAAGTATTCAAGTTCTTATACATTAATACACTTCTTTTTTTTTTTTACTCCATAGCTTCAGACATTTAGAGTCTAACCTCAAAGCTTGAGCTGTATGTTCCTCTAAGACCAATAACTGAGAAAGCTGACAGAAGATCTGAGAAACTTACTAGCTCCAATATTATGTTAAGATAAACACTGATAATAACATAAACACAGCAGAAAATAAAGCACTACTAGTGTCAAAGTAACAGAAAACTGACACCATACTAGAGTAACAAGAGCAACTATTGTTACGGCGGTAAACTAACGAAGTACTAACTTAGAGTAGCAGCAGTAAATCTGAGCGATATTATAGTAACTGCAGTAAACTCAGTACAAGTTTAACTGCCCTAAACTAGCAGCACAGCACTAACGCAAGTATAACTGGCTTCATATGAATGGAAAATACTACACGACACATACAGTCGCCCTACTAATAACACTTAGGCTCTATCTCAACATTTTTACCGATATTAGTTATTTCGCATATTTGAACACAGTGACAAACAAAAAAAAAAACCGCCGTTAGTTTAATTTCTCTCGTCTGTCAGATCAACTCTGTCTCAGTTTAAACTCGCACTACTTACACACTCCATGATCCATTCACGGTCTGAAGACGCCGATGCTGTTTACTTCAAATTCGGAGTGCGCAAATGTAGTTTAATTCGGTCCCCGAGAGCTAAAATGATGTTTAATTCGTTGACGGTCCGGCGACTCGCTGACGGACTCCTTCTAGGATGAGGAAGACCGCTGCGGAGGCCGCAACCGGATGTGACGCCACACACGTCTGCGCGCTTCTCCTTAATAATAATAACAACGGGAACCAAATTTTTTGGTTGATGACAAGTGCATTTATGACCCAAATGAATGTTGTTTATACTTGCAATAAAAAAATAAATAATAATAATAACAACAATAAATAATCATACAAAATAATCAGTCCTGCTAATAAAGTTTTTACATTAAATTAAATAGTAATTATATAACAACACAATTGTGTCATTCTAAAACACATCTCGACCACGGTAGTGAGAGATAAACGTTATGTTTAGATTTTGTATTTATTTAATTTTAAAATAAAACTAAAAGTACAACGATTCTAAGCAGAAGAGGAGTAAATAATAGCGTTGAAAACTATCGCATTTTGAACAGGTTAGAAATGAGAAGCAAAAGCAGAAAACAAGATGATCTGCAGGGTAAGAGCCGTCTATGGTAAGAAATAGTAAACCAAAAAATCAATATATATATATATATATATATATATAGCAAGTTGTCAATTAAAATGGTCTTGAAGTTTATCAACACATATTTGCAGAGAAAAGCATCAACATGGAACTCAAGTTTCTCCTGAAAGATGAAGTTTTTGTGGATTTATTCAATACATTTCTAAATCTTCCAGTAAGATGAAATCTTATATCTGCTCTTGATTTTCAATCTTTAATGAGCTGGTTATCTTGGACTGATCATACATGTTTGTCCTGTTTTAGGTGTTTGGGCAAACGCCTCTCTACATGCTCAAAGAAAACAAGTGGTTAATGTGGCCAAATGTGCCCTTTGCTCAGGTAGAATATTAACCAGACCACAATAGCTGTTGGCCAAAACATTTAATATCTGTAAATATATTTACTGTCAGGTAAACACTGGAGCATTTCTTAAATGGTTAGAGACGCATCAGTTGATTTTCTTCAAACAAACTGAGCTCTATCACAATTTCATTCTCTGCACAGAGATTCTTGACTTTGTATCCTCTAAATCCACAGGTAATGTTATGTTCACATGACAATTTTTTGTGGATACATTATCTCTTCTTTATGTCTGGTGTGTTTCGCATTAAAGGAATAATTCACCTAAAAATGAAAATTTGATGAAAATGTGCTCACCCTCAGGTCATCCAAAATGTAGATGAGTTTGTTTCTTCATCAGATTTGGAGAAATGTAACATTGCATCAGTGTCTCAGCAATGGATGCTCTGCAGTGAATGGGTGCCGTCAGAACAAGAGTCCAAACAGCTGATAAAAACATCACAATAATCCACAAGTAATCCACACCACTCCAGTCCATCAGTTAACATCTTGTGAAGTGAAAATCTGCATGTTTGTAAGAAACAAATCCATCATTAAGATGTTTTTACCTTCAAACCATCGCTTCTGGCCGAAATACGAGTCCATAATTCATAATAATGCTTCCTCCAGTTAAACAGTCCATCCCCTGTCATCCTCTCACATCAAAATCTACACACATATTTCTTTTGAACCGTTTTGTGCAGATTTCTCTCCTGATTCAGTCAAGATGACTTTTGCATAGAGGACTCGTATTTTGTTGTGGTGTGGATTATTGTGATGTTTTTATCAGCTGTTTGGACTCTCATTCTGACGGCACCCATTCACTGCAGAGCATCCATTGCTGAGGAAGTGATGCAATGCTACTTTTCTCCAAATCTGATGAAGAAACGAAGACATCTACATCTTGGATGGACTGAGGGTGAGCACATTTTCATTTTGGGGTGAACTATTCCTTTAAGCCTTAGCAGAGGTTCTGATTTGGAAATATGCGTCTAAGCTAAATTTGAGGGAAGCATATTTCTAAAAGCATACTATTTATCTCAGGGTAAATGATTTCTGAAGCTGAGATTGTCTGTGTTTTCTGCTGAATTCCAGGTCATTTGAAGAGGTCCTCAGAACATCTCAGTACATTGGTCATTTCAGCCAGTTCCTGCGGCAGCACAGTGCGGACGGAGCGCTGCTCTTCATACAAGAAGCAGAAGCTCTGCGCACCATCGAACCCAAACGACAGAAGGCCAAAATCCGTGCCATTGTAGACAAATTCTTTCTGCGACAAGATCCCTCTACTGCTTTCAATAATTGATATTGTGGTGCTATTTCAATTCAATTCAATTCAATGTTAAAGGAACAATTCACCCAAAAAATAAACCACCTGTCATCATTTACTCACCCTCACATCGTCTTACTGGGAAGATGTTTGGCTGAATGTCTGTGCATCCCTACAGTAAGCAGAGATTCAAACTGATAGTAGGCCTACTGACAAAAAAGAAGAATAAAAGTGCATTGCATGGACAAAAGAAAATTAAATAACACAGGCTTGAAATGACATGAGGGTGATTAAATGATTCTGTTCCGTGAACATTAGCAACTGTTTTGCATGCTCCAAAAAACGAAAGAAATAGCATCATGATCCGGTGTCTCGCCCTGCAGTGCAGCGCCAACATCATCAGCAGTGTGCCGCAGATGGACGCGGTTCCTCCAGAGGTCATCTTCACCATTCAGCATCTGGTTTCCAAGTCACTGGAGGCCACGTGGTATTGTGAAAAGCTTCTGGAAAATGTTATTGCTCAGAGGTTGCTATTTCATGCACTCTCAGAAAAAAAGGTACAAAGCTGTCACTGGGTGCGGGTACTCTAAGGTACAAAAGCTGAAAGGTACATCTTTGTACCTTATTTACTCCTAAATGTTACATATTAGTACCTTCAAGGTACATATTACAACTTTAAAGTACATATTCGTACCTGAAGTGTACATATTAATACTTTTTGAAAGGGCACGTCACAGCTTTGTACCTTTTTTTCTGACAGTGTAGAGTTCTCAGTTATGTTTTATTTAACAAACAACTTTTTTTGTCAGATATTTTAACAACAATCCATCAGGGGAAATAAGAGCATGCATTAAATGTGGACAGCAGCTCAAATCATTTGATTGTAATTTGATGAGGAATGTTTGAATCCGTGTTATTGTTAAAGAGATTTCATTTGATTGTTTTCAGTGTTTTACAGTGGTCACATACAGAACAAAAAGTTCCTTTTGATCTCAAACAGGTTCAAACAGTATCAGGAAACATTTAATACTTGTTTCTTCATCAGATTTGGAGAAATGTAGCATTGCATCAGTGTCTCAGCAATGGATGCTCTGCAGTGAATGGGTGCCGTCAGAATGAGAGTCCAAACAGCTGATAAAAACATCACAATAATCCACAAGTAATCCACACCACTCCAGTCCATCAGTTAACATCACATGAAGTGAAAAGCTGCATATTTGTAATAAACAAATCCATAATTTTTAACTTCAAACCGTTGCTTCTGGCCAAAATACGAGTCCTCTATGCACAAAACTGGTTTCTCCAGGGAGAAAGTCATCTAATCTGAATCAGGAAAGAAATCTGCACAGATCAAGAACCGTTTATGAGAGAAAACAGTCCAAAACAGTTCAACAAATATGTGGACTTTAATGTGAGAGACAACAGGGGATGGACTTTTTCACTGGATGAAGCATTATTTTGGATTATGGACTTGTATTTTAGCTGGACAAAAGTCATACAGGATAGGAGTAATTAATGACAGAAGATTCATTTTTGGGTGAACTAACCCTTTAAATCTTTGGTGTTCTCACTGCTGCCTCTAGATGACAGTGTAACATTAGCGGAATCTCCATTAGTTCTGCTGAAGTCCCAATAAAGCCACACATCTGCTCTCAGTGTTTCACATTATTTTCATGTGATTAAACAAGAGCATGTGAATTTAAGATGTGCACATATGTGATTAACATGTGAAATTGAATGTGAGGGATGGAAAAGAGTGAACACATTTCAGAAGTGCAAAATAAAAATAATTTTTTAGATGAATTGGTTCGACATGTTCAGAGGTGTTTGTGTGCATCTCTGCTTCTTTTTATTTCTTCATAAAACTGTTTCCTTGCCCATCACTCAATATATGTTGACACCATCACATAGATATTATGTCATAAAATATTGTCATATATTTATCTAAATATTAACAAATCTGAACATACAGGATGCTTTTAACTGATTTTCACTTCAATCAATAATCTCATGTTGCCAGCTGACAACGTTGAGAAAATATATACCAAAAACATATTTTGCACATTAATGCAGAAACCGTTTTGTTGTTCTGGTGTTAAAACAACCTACTCAAAAAAATCCTAAACAATTTTCTTAAAAGTTTGTGATTAAGAAAATAGCAAATGACAAAAATTCTGAGCACAATTACATTATAAATATCACCAATATCATAAAGAATAAATAAATAAATTACCAGTATACCTGTGTGATCTTGTTGATCTCATAGCTTTTGAAAAATGAAAAAAGGTAACGAAAAGAAGACCATCAGTCAAAAATGACTTTGATGTTATTTTTTCAAATAATGGAGGGTAAAATTTGGCCCATTTGAAAAACAATTAATGCAGTTTAGTACTGATCATTCCCTCTATTGTACAGAAATCATGATTACATCTACAACATGTTCCTTTATATTAAAAATGAGGTAGCCGCCTTTAATTACTTATCATGAACTTTCTTTATTGTATAAAAATATAATATCATATTAGTATGCAGGGCAATGTTTTACATATCAAAAATTAATTTACACTGGTAATTTGAATTCAACTTTCTTTAAGGAGGGATAAGTAGGACAGGTCAGTGGAGGATCGTGTGTGTGTGCGTGTGTGTGTGTGTGTGTGTGTGTGTGGAGATTTATTCTGAAATTACTCTATTGTGAAACACTACAAAAGCAATTATAATGAAGTGAGAGTGTTTTCTGTCCTTCACTGTCAGTGACACTGCGGCTCTGCACGGAGGAGAAAACAATGAAAGAACATATGCAGGCCATATTTCATGCCAAAATCAAAATTACTACATGTATTATTCATATTTTGCTTAAACATAATTTAATGGGTAAATCTCATCATTCGCATTCATGTAACATGAAAAACTTGCAAATTGAACATTATTTAAAAAGTATTTATACAACATAGCAGTATTTGTTTTATGCTGATTGACATAAAAAATTGACAGAATGATTCAGATATTCATATACCATGAAAGTTAACAGAATTCATCACTGGAGCAAATTTAGTATTTCAGAATTACATATGTTTGAATATTGAATTTAACATTTAATAACCAGAAATTACATACATTTCAATAGGTCTCATACTTTGCTATCTTGCCTATATGTCGTTTGTTTAATATGATTGTTCTGATATGTTAATTGTTGAATAAATAAATTATATTTAACATTTTCAAAATGAATAGAAATTGTGGGGACAGTTGTTATACTATTTAATTGTTGCATATATATTTTTAAATGTTTGTACTCACTGTTTTTTTTTTTTTTTTTTGTGCGCAAGTAAGATAAGTGTCCAAGTCTACTGAAAAACATGGTACTGCATGATTACCAAAATCAATTACCATGGTATTTACACAGTAAACCACTCTAAAATGTTTCAAAAACATGACATTATCTTAACCAAACTTTAATATGTACCATGGTACTGAATGATTATCATATCCATATACCATGCTATTTACTTCAAACTTCAAAGAATACCATATTTTATCAGGGTCCAGAAAACATGATATTAACATGGTGGAAAAAAAGGTTAATAACAAGGTAAAAGTAACTGAAGGTCTATATTCATTTCATGATTCAAGCAATTTAATTATAGCTGTCTGTGTATTTAACTGCAATAGGAGAACGTTTTTAAACCACTTCAACTTCAACATTTCACTATTCACTATTAAAGTATATTTTAATGCTGTAATCAATTGTGTTTGATTGCCATGTTTAATTTTTGTGCCCCTCATCAGACTGCTATAGGTCTCTTTGGATGATTCTGTCGAAATCTCATTTCATAAGGATCAAACATTTCATATTCAGATCAAACAATCTCTGATCCTGGACATCAGCAGCACTGAAACTCACTGTAGGATGAGAGTTGCTCTTCACACACACACACACACACACACACACACACACACACACACACACACACACACAGAGAGAGAGAGCCGTTGGCTGAATGTCATCACAGCTCGTGTGAGAGTGGAGCCAGAGGCAGAAGTCGGCAATTAATTTCTCGAAAAAGTACTCTTTTAATTAAACAAATGGTCCTGAAAAATGGTGAGTGAGAACTAGTGTCAGAATTCCCACATGTGGAGGAGTTCATTACTGTTCACAGAGCCACGGGTGAACCGACCTCTGCTCTCTCTCTTTCTCTCTCTCTCTCTCACACACACACACACACACACACACACACACACACGTGCACAGCAGAATTCATGACCTACTCATTCAGTCTGTCTTTAGCCTAGTGGCCCTGATGACCCAAGCCATACACACACACACACACACACACACACACACACACACGTCTGCAGTTCAGAGGGATTTTACTCTGCACTGAGTTTATACCTTTAACAGGAAACCACAGTCAAATGATCATTTACTGACTTTAACATAAATAAAAAGACACTTTAAATGTAACAGCTCATTTGTACATTTTCAGGCTTTATTTTATTGAAAAAAATATTAAACTCACCATTTTAAATCATATTAATACTGATAATTAATACTTTGACTTGAGCATAGATGTTCATTTTGTCAGCTTCTACAATGAAAAACTGACAATTTACAAAAAAAAAAAAATATATATATATATATATATATAGGCCTAATAAATATATATTTCATTTCATTTTCTTTTCAAACAAAGTATTTTTTCTTGCTAATATTGATTTATTAATAATCAATTTATAGCTTTTTCTGTCCTCATTATAACTTTCCATCTTCTTCCCTTTTATATTGCCTTTATTTTCTAATTGATAATTTATGAAAGATGCACAAACATAACTTAATGATGGAATGGTTTCTTACAAATAGGCAGCTTTCCCCTGCACAAGACATTAACTGATGGACTGGAGTGGTGTGGATTACTTGTGGATTATTGTGATGTTTTTATCAGCTGTTTGGACTCTCATTCTGACGGCACCCATTCACTGCAGAGCATCCATTGCTGAGCAAATGATGCAATGCTACATTTCACCAAATCTGTTCTTATGAAGAAACAAACTCATCTACATCTTGGATGATCTGAGGATGAGGACAATTTCAGCAAATGTCCATTTTTGGTGAACTATTCCTTTAACTATCATCGTGTTCAACTAACCCCAGAGTCTCACTTATCTTGTCTTTAAATACAGCAAAGGTAGTACAAAGTCCAGATTGACACTGTGATTTGTCCATGTGTCCACTTCTGAAACGAGACATCACAGCATCATCTGCATCTGTCTGCCGACATGCCTAACGAGTCTTTCATCCGACAGCTCGACTTACTGTATCTGGTTAACAGCTGCCTGACATATGTGACGCCTTTACATCACTATTCTCCAAGGATTCCAGAATTCTTCACACAAGCAACATCTCTGCATCTCACTGTGGAATATTAGTGAGACTCTAAAGTGAGTTTTCCAGGGAAGTCTGTCATTCTGCCGGTTTGTGTTACAAATAAAATCTGTAATAATCTTTCAAACAAGCAGAAACAAACATAATATATGGATGACAATAAATAAACTAAATGATTAATGAAGTGAGATTTATTAATATGACTTTCTAAAGATGAATTTGCATGTACTGTTATTTAAAAGTCACTGCAAAAATGGCTCAGACATTAATGTCAGTTCTGAGAAAATCTCCTTTTATTACGTAATGGGGAAATAAAATTAAGTGTATTATATTATATTATATTATATTATATTATATTATATTATATTATATTATATTATATTATATGGGGGATCTCATTATCATTACTCTAATATGCATATATATATAGTATTTAAATTGTACCGTATTGTAAAACATATTTATAGATCATGGTAGCATTATTTGTAAAGCCTTTAATTTAAAACTTTTGATGCATGAATTCATCTTAATCAGTAATATTTATTATACTTTTCAAATTTCATTTTTATTTTAGTTTATGTTTGCTTTTGTCATTTTATTATTATTATTATTATTATTATTTTCCGTTTTAGTGTTTGTACTTATTTTATTTCATTTAGTAGCCAAGGCAACATTGCAATATTTTATTATTAGTTAAATTTTTTCATGTAATGCTTATAGCTATTGTATTTTATTTCAGCTTTATTTGAATTAACAGAAACGATTTTTATAGTTTTAGTTTTAGCTCATAACGTTTCTCTCACATTAGCAGCGTGAGGCCTGAGATTTTGTCACAGCAGGACGCAGCGGGTCCGGTGGCCCTCAGGAACCTCCAGCTGTCTGTCACCCTACACACACACACACACACACACGCACACAGACCAGCACTCAACAATACGCTACATTTACCCACAACCACCAAACGAAACTGCCTGCAATTCACTCTAACTAGAGCTGAGCAGTGCTAATGTTCGCGGGTGCAGGAGGCTGTTGGCCGTGTGAAGTCGTTGTTTACGGCCGGTGCGGCACTGCAAGCAGCTGTGGGTGAAGAAGATGCTCAGATTTGCTTTCACACAGCCAGAAGCGCATCAGAGAGCAAGACGCGATGTCAGACATGCCTTCGTCACGTCACCGCCAGCTCGTGGAGAAGCGCCACAGGAGCACGCGGTTAAGAATAGCAGAAGTCATGTCGCATCACATGCAAGGGCTCCGCGTGTTTCGGGGGCTGTTTTGCTGCGTCTCCCCCTCCTGCAGTGATTATCTGCTGCCGTTTGCATGCTGTCACTCTTCCTCGGCTCTGCGCGGGAGCTTTGGCCCTCAGGTTGACAGAATCCCGTGGAGGGGCCCGATCGCGGACCCTTTATTAAAGTGATTCTGTTACAGCGCCGGCAATGCGTTACAGCTGCGCTGTTCCCCGCGGACTGTGTGCTTATTGTGCAGTGGAAACATCTCTTCTTGTTTCATATCTGTCGTTTTGGTTTATTGACTAAATTAAAGTAAAAACCCGCCTATATGTGTATGCACGCAAAGGTTGCTCCAAAATGTACAGCATGAATATGCTGCCTTTTTGCTCACATTTTAAGGGACCAAATGCATTGAAGCTTATATTGCAAAACCTATACACAGTGTGTATATAGCCTAGTCAAGCGAGTATAAGTACATACTATTCTAAAGTTTTGAAAGAAACAGTAATATTATTACAATTTCAAATAATTTCTATTGTAATATATTGTGAAATGTAATTTATTCCTGTGATCAAAGTTGAATTTTCAGCATCATTCCTCCAGTCTTCAGTGTCACATGATCTTCAGAAATCATTCTAATATGCTGATTTGCTGATCAAGATGAAAATTCGGTCATCATTTCTCTCCCTCGTGTCATTGCAAACCCATCTGACTTTCTTTTGGGGCAAAAAGGGACAATGCCCATTCAGGTTTTTTTTTTCCAGCTCTAAAAAGGACAAAAAAAACCCAACAAAAAAACATTTCAAGTCTTCTGAAAATATACATAGCTTTGCTTGAGGAACAGACACAAATGTATTTGACTACAAACTACTCAAAGCCATCTGTGATTATATTAAATAAAAAGCCCGTCTCGGGTATGAACGAGAAAGCGTTTTTCAATGACTTTCTTTTGGGGCAAAAAGGGACAATGCCCATTCAGGGTTTTTTTTTCCAGCTCTAAAAAGGACAAAAAAAAACAACAACAAAAAAACATTTCAAGTCTTCTGAAAATATACATAGCTTTGCTTGAGGAACAGACACAAATGTATTTGACTACAAACTACTCAAAGCCATCTGTGATTATATTAAATAAAAAGCCCGTCTCGGGTATGAACGAGAAAGCGTTTTTCAGTGAGACGTGATGTGTGTTTGTGTCTCTCTCTGTCACGCGTCTTCAGCTCGTGTTGTTGTGCGCTCTGACACCTGGCCTTGTCCACGAGCAGCTATTAACCTTCCAGCTAATAGAGACTCGCTGTGGAAGGTCTGAGATGTGATTTTCTTCAGATCACTGCCAAGGACACAAAGATCGACAGATGCACACAAAAAACAGGCTGAGACACTGTGTACAGTGTGTGTTTAGTTTCATAAAGTTGATGTGTTACTATGTGTTTATAGTGGTGGGACGTTCACTTTCTAGAGAGCATTTGATTGGTCATTAATGTAGACACGCCCACCGGTGCAAGATGACATCATCAACATTACCTAAAAATAAAAAAAGACATTTGTTGATGTACAATATAGAATTAAGTAAATGTAGATAGCGTACAGTAGCTCAAACAATCTCATATGGCAAAAAAATAAATGTTTAATATATTTAAAAATATACCAAAAATGGCAAAAATATATTTGCTAAAACAATTTTTGTAAAAAAAAAAAATGGCAAAAATATATTTGCTAAAACAATTTTTGTATATATTTGAAAATATATTAAAAATATATAAATATATTTTTAAAAGCAATTAAAAAGGTATTTTGCCCTTCATGTATTTCAATCCAAGAAAATACATTCACAAATCACATTTGTTGCAAAAACTTTGAAAAACACATTTGAATAAAAATCAGCAAGGAACATACTTTACAATGTAAAAACAAAATACAATATATAAACATTATTAAGTCATTATACATCTAGTTTTGTTTTTCTTGCCACTGAAATACATTTTGGAATATATTTTGGTATGTGAAGTTTGAAACTAAATATATTTTTATGTTCAAAAAGTTATTTCATTGAGCTTCACTGCTCACAAAATATATTGTATTTATTTTATTATTATTTTATTTTATTTTTTATTCATATATATTTATTTTTTGCTGTATGGGATTGGGAGCACATGTTTGAGTTCATCTGAGAAGCAGGAGACTTCTGAGGAAAGTCCATTTAATCTCATTGCTGTTAAAGGTTTGACAGGCTCAGTCTGAATGCCTTTCATATCAAATTCTACACAACAGTAATAATTCTCTGGCTCTGACAGCGACGTGTTTGACACGTGTCGACTCTTTATGTCACGTCTGTCCTATTTCTTCACGCAGTGATGTATATACGAACTCTTTGATGGGGAAAAAGATTGACTTTCAATTAAAAGGCTCTGATTGAAAAAGACAATTTCTACAAACTTCATTCTTCATCAAGAATCCAATTACCGTGTGAAAGGGAAAGTGTAAAGAGTTTTTATTGAATGTAGTTGGTAATGATGGACTCTGAAGGTAATAACTCTGCCAATTAGCCGTTTTCATTTGATTTAGACTGACTTTATGATCTCTCTCAATATCAATTACACGGAAAGCTTTCAAAGCGCTTCTTCACCATGAGACGGGCAGAGGAGAGTCTAATTAATGCATTCCAACCAGTTTTCATTTGCGGGTTAATTACCAATTCACAGTTTCTAGGTCAAACACACCATGTCTACTGTCATACAAAATGACTCTTTGACAAAGTGCTGTGGCTATTTTGATATTTAACAAAGAAAATGTAATAACCAATCTATTGTACAATGCTACACATTGTTATTAGTATTTGAATTGACAAGTTTTATAGAATTTCCCCAACACCACCATCACATTTGTTTTATTCATTGTCTGTCTTTTCTAAGTTACTTATGTAAGCTTGCATGTTTGAATTTTTTCTTTATTGTCAAATGTTTTGCAGAATTCTTAAATTAAATGTGCTTCTGTATTCTTTCAGAGCATGTCCTCCTAAAGAGCTGATTGATTGACAGATGTCAAGTTTATTTAGTGCTGAATAAAGCAGAATATTCAGCAGTTTCAAGACTTTGTTGTGCATTTTCAGCACTAAATTTGCCATTTGAAGGTAATTCTGTTTATTTTCTCTAATATGTGCAATAGTGCACTATATCTCTGTTTTTGCATTTACACATAATATAGTTTACCATTGAAAGTTAGCATTGCAATACTGTGGATATTGTTAGCTCCTATGATGCAGGGTTATTAACATTAACTAAAACTATATATAAATCATCAGTACTTGAAATACAATAAACTATAACTTAAATCAAATCAAATAAAAAAAAATAACTTATTTTTAAACTGTTAAACTTATTTTATTTCAGCTAGTTGCCAAGGCAACATTTCCTATTTTCATTCAGTTTAATTTGACGTAGTAAAATAACTAATACTGTAAAAATAAAAATGTATAAAATATCTATCAAAATAACTAATATTAATAAAATACAGACATATTTTTAAAAAGTCACAAAAAACATCAAAATAACTAAAACTTTAACTGAAATTAAATTGAAAATATAAAAATACAATATTTTTCTAAATATTAACAAAAAGTATAGCATCTCAATGGATACTAAAATAACACTGCTATGATTATTCTCAGTTGTGAGTTGCTTTGGATAAAAGCATCTAAAATTTTTTTTTTTTTTTTTCCAA
>NW_015647044.1:62868-86486 GCF_001515625.1 Sinocyclocheilus rhinocerous
GTCACAAAAAACATCAACATAACTAAAACTTTCTAAAAATTGAAAATATAAAAATACAATATTTTTCTAAATATTAACAAAAAGTATAGCATCTCAATGGATACTAAAATAACACTGCTATGATTATTCTCAGTTGTGAGTTGCTTTGGATAAAAGCATCTAGCATCTAAAAACCATGCAAAAAAATGTTTTCTCCAAAAACTTATGATTATTATTATCATCATTATTACTATGCTTTACTTCAGACACGTGTAAATGCAATTTTCATTGCTAAAGAAGACTCAATAGTCTTTGAGATCTTCTGATCTCAACATTTGCTGCTTTGCTCTGTCAGCAGGGGTCAGTGTTGCTGTGAAAACTAATACACTGGAAATCGAGGACAGTGGCCAACAGCTCTAGATCAACCATGAGAATTATATAGATCTATACGTCCGTCTGTCTGTCCAGTAACAGTGATTTATATGGCCATTTTATATGCACAAAAAAATTGCATATTTTTGTTGGTGGTAAATCTATTTACGATGCATCCAATGCAGAGTTACTCAGTCTCTTGCATTTTCATCTACAAAGTTTCTAACTACTTAGCGGAGTGTGTGTTCGCTGTGCTCAGGGAACTGCAATCCAGATCTCTGTTTATTTGTGGTCAGAGAGCCGTTCCGTCAGGGGCCGCGGCCCTCAAACAACTCCATCCTCTCAGACCACCGCTGGGTCACTGTGAGCTCAGACACCGGCCTGATACGACCACAGCAATAAAGAGCCTGATATTAACACACATCAAAAACACTCTTCACCCTGAGGAACATCTTGTTGTGCAGAGGATGCTCTTTTTCAGCGTAGGAGATTTAATAGACTTCTTGGTTATCTTTGTCTCAGATGTTTCTCATAAAGTTTAATACACCCACATGAGTCAATTGTTACTTTAAAATACTATAAGAATTTATGCTACTGTTTGGTAAGATTTTTTTTTTTTTTCAAAAGTTTTTGAAAGAAGTCTCTTCTGCTCTCTGAGGGTGCATTTATTTGATCAAAAATACAGTAAAAAATATGAAATTGTGAAATATTATTAAAATTTCAAATAACTGTTTTCTATGTGAATATATTGTAAAATGTAATTTATTTCTGTGATCAAAGCTGAATTTTCAGCATCATTACTCCAGTCTTCAGTGTCACATGATCTTCAGAAATCATTCTAATATGCTGATTTGCTGCTCAAGAAACATTCCTGATTATTATCAATGTTATTATGTGATTAATATTTTGGCGGAAACCGTGATACTTTTTTTTTTCAGGATTCTTTGATAAATAGAAAGTTCAAAAGAACGGCATTTATTTGAAATAGGAATCTTTTGTAACATTTTAAATGTCTTTACTGTCACTTTTGATCAATTTTAATGCGTCCTTGCTGAATAAAAGTATTTCTTTCTTTTAGAAAAATTTTACTGACCCCAAACATTTGAATGACATTAAAGAACTATAAAATTAATGTGAATTTGATGAGATATGTTTGAGTTTATATTGAGCTGAATGACTTTGGATTGCATACGTTTCTTGGTAAATATGAACGCAGATTGAAACATGGTTGAGATCTCGTCTGAAACTCTAGAGGAGACACATGTGAGATTACTGGGGTCAGGAGAAACATCTGAGAACCATACGACTTCAGCAAAAAAATCTCCATTTGCTTTGCATCTAATTTCAATGCTGTCAAGGAAAAACAATTGAGTTATCAAACAAATCTTAAAGTGATTTTTGCGGATACGTAGAAAGACAAAAACCCAACATTTGAAGGGCTATTTCACCCAAAAATTAAAACACGTATGATTGAATATAAAAATAGATATTGTAATTGCAATAAGAAAAAAAGATTTTTTTTCCCATAAAAATCTCAGATTACTAGGTTACTCAGAGTAATTTGCATGCAGTTGTGATCAGGCTCAGATCTTCGGCCGTGCTCACAGTGAATGATGGCAGCGGGTGTTTTGCTTGTGGAGTCATTCGGTCACAGTCTCTCTCTGTGTTTTTCTCTCAGGTTCTGCTCGGCACAGCGAGTGAAGAATGATGTGCTTTGCTCTGATGTAGGAAAATAAACCTTTCTAATGTGACATGCCGCTCTGGCCCGAGGAAGAGAAAGGCCAAACAGAAATCAACAGGGCCTCCGTGTCGCCCCCTCAGCCAACTCCCCGAGGGGCTATATGGTTTACACCACTGGGCAAAAGGGCCCGGGACTCCGGGGGAAAATCAGACCACATGCTCGCTGAAATGGGACGGAGAGGGAAATATTTATATTCTCAAAGAAACAAAGCAGTGAGCCGGACTCTCTCTGAGAACAGTGTTTGTGGCCAAACCTTTTTGCTATCATGATACTTGCTCAAAAAAAACAGACTTGATTTGGTGTGAAGACATCGTATCGGATGTATTGCATTAACAGAATGTTCTGGGTTCAATACATTGGCACAGAAAATAATTCTGATTTCGAAACAAGAATAGTACAATACAAAACAATAGTACAATTTACAATAATGCATTTAATGGTTGTGTATGGGATAAGCATTGCACACTGTGATAACTGTCTTACACTAGTATTCAAAAACCTTACTTTTATTAAGCAAATATGCATTTAATTGATCAAAAAATAAAACCATTAGTTATCTGATGACGTTATGAGGGTTTTAGGCCTCTCTCTCTCTCACACACACACACACACACACACACACACACACACAGTCCTTTCCCCCTGTGGTCACATCTGCATGAGTTTGTTTTATAAAGGCTGCCCTCTCTGTCTGTCATTACCATCTCACCCCAGGTTAATGGCGCTCTTTTAAAATTAACGACCCTAAAGATATACAAGCTCTCCAGGTTAAAGGCGTGATATATGATTTTCCTCTGGTAATTACCTTTAGCTGAGCTTCTTCCACCATCCCCCTGCATAACGAGAATAATGTGGGATTGTGTTTTTGTAGTCTAATGTTTCTTATGAGGGCGCACACGCGCGTCGAAAGCTCCTTCAATAAAGACAAAATGTTCGCTGCACGCTTTGTGCTGTGGAGAAAATGAATTATTTCCACAATTCAAGGGGTTTTTGAACAGAAGAGGTCCAATTATTCTGTCTCTCGTGACATTGATTCACAATACTGTCACATTTAGCTGCGGTGTGATATTTAACGGTGTGTCAAGAGCGGCGCTCGCCTTCAAAGGGCTCCACTAAAACGCTGATCACAGCTTCGGCGGCGCCATCGACGAATTTAACTGATTAACAACACTGAGGTCTCGAGGTCAGCCACGGAAAAGACATCTTAGTGAGGTTCGATACCGTTTCACATAAGAGAAAGTCTCCACAAACTCTCTTTTCAAACTGCGGCTGACAGCTACTCTCTCCTCAGACGAGGGCAGGCCTGCAGGAGGGGAACAGAAAAATGGGCAACTAGCACTTTGCGCCTCTGCCGCCTATCTGATGCGCAGCCGGATTGATCTCCTATAATGCTTCGTCTTGATGAGACAATGAAAAATGTCCCCCGCCACCAGCGTGTCAATATGAGCGCGGGAGATGCGGCGGGTTTTTATTTAACCCGTTTTCTCCGTTAGATGATGGCTCTTGTTACATTTTCACTGCCTGTCTGTCAGCCTGACAACGCAATATTCGGCTTCTCCCGCTGTTCCTGGTCGGTTTCATTTATTTCAAAACACCATTTCACACACGACTGACTTTAACAAGGCGTTATACACTGTAGAGGGTGAGTCGAGGAGATAGAATTGTGACAGATACAACATTTTTTACTGTGAAAATGTAGAATATTGTAAATAGCAGACTCCATAAACGTGGCAGAGCTTTCTGTCTTTTGTTGGGTGTTTGGATGCTCCACTTCCTCTATGCAGCATGAAATAATATCAGTTATTGGTTGGTTTTTATGGTATTGTTTCTTTGAGATGAGCACTTTACTGTCTGACGACTCGCACAAAAGCGCAAGACTTGATCTTCTTCGATGAGTTTCCAAACAGATATTTCAGTCGCGGATCATAGGATGAAAAATCTAATTGTCATTTGATCTCTTGAAACGAAAGCATGTACGTTTCAGAACTCGAAACTTCCTACCAGTCCACAAGCTACTAAATCGATCGGAACTTCCACAACTTCGAACATGATGACAGATAAATACATCTATACACATTCAGCCACATTTGGTGATCAGAAACTTGGATTGTTCCAACCCGATCTCATGAAAGTGCGTATAAATAGTACGCCAAATAAAAATGAAAACTCGTGGTATTGATACGCAAAAATGGACTTTGGCGTGTATATGCTATGCGATGGGTAGGATTAGGGTTGTAGGGTAGATGCGTATCATATGTACGCGAAAACTACGTATCATATACAAGCCAAAAATTTCGTATCATATGCACGCGAAAACTGCGTATTGTATGCACGCCAAACATGTGCGTAGCATAAAGACGCCAAAGTCCATTTTTGCGTATCAATACCACGAGTTTTCGTTTTTATTTGCCTTACTATTTATACGCATTTTCATGAGACCGGGCTCATTGTTCAGTCATGGTGAGGTAATAGGGCCTTTCGCACCGCGGGAACCTTTTCATAGTACCAGAACTAATTGTGGAACTACCCACTTTTTGGCGTTTTCGCACCGCCGGAACTGGGTGCGATTTTAGTACCGGACTGCCTTTTTCGAGAACCAAATTGGGTGCGAAAGGCCCTAATAAGAAGGAGACAGGATCCAGCAGCAGAGAAAGATTCTACTAAAGCTGTTTTTTAACTAAAGGCAGGGTTAGAAACAAGCAGCTGACATTTATCTTTAACAAGGTCCCCTGATAATTTCAGCCTGATCCCATTAAATTGTTTCAACGAATGCATTTTTTTTAATACTATGTTGACGTATTTCCTATTTGAAACATGTTGGAGTGGGATATCCTCACAAATTAGTAGTATCTTTATGTCTATATTTTATACCATATCTTTAAAGGCAAAATACTTTGAAATACTGAAGATTGGTGGTTTAAGCATCACTCTCACCAAAGTCCCTTTTGAGGAAAGTCTGTTCACTCGGCAGCCATATTTGCAATGCCTCTGCACAGTTATTCCGTGCATGCAAGACCAACTCGTAGCCTACTTGAATGCAAAAATACTGAAATCTCGAAAACTGCTGTCCATACTCATTTTAATAACATATTTAATTTGGATAAAAGCATCTGCCAAATAAATAAATGCACATGTAAATCATCAATAAAACCTGACATGAACTGCCCCATATATTTGTTTCTTATGCTAAAATAGCATTTAAAATGTGTATATTTTAAGTATGCTCGTGTGAAGTCCCAAGCCTCAGGACTTTTATATGGGAACCAGAGAGTCACACAACAACTTTACCAATTGTCAATTGGCTCTTTTATTTAGAAGGCAGGGACTTTTTCTGTATAGTGTGCATTGCATTTTCTCCGGTTCATACTAGTAAACCATCTTGGTATATATAGTCTCTGCTATTACTATTTTTCATACTGACGAATAGAGGTTTGAACAAAGCCTAGTTATTAAAGTCAGCATGAAATTAAAATTCACCCATCTATTCTCAAAATGCATGTTTAAAGTTTACTATTGTCTATGTTTTGATAATGAAATTTGTCAATTTGACAATTTGAGCCCGAATCAGACCCAGAGAATATTACTGAAGAGGACCTGTGCAAGCACGACTCTTAAGTTACAGGACGTTTCAGAATGGTATGGTTTTTTTTTTTTTTGTAGTTGTCTCATACTTTTGGGGT
Organism: Sinocyclocheilus rhinocerous; assembly: GCF_001515625.1. Classification (NCBI taxonomy): domain Eukaryota; kingdom Metazoa; phylum Chordata; class Actinopteri; order Cypriniformes; family Cyprinidae; genus Sinocyclocheilus; species Sinocyclocheilus rhinocerous. Next base: position 68,641 of record NW_015647044.1, read on the forward strand.
ACTTGATTATGATTTCACTTTTTTTTACTTTACTGTAGTTAGTGTGTCATGTGACATCACAAAACCTAAGATTTATGGTGCGTTCAAGTCATGTCGGATAGATCGTATTTACGAGTTGAACGCACCATAAATCTTAGGTTTTGTGATGTCACAAACCCAGGAAGAAGCTCGTTGTAGTCCCTACCAGCCGCTTGTTGTAGGCCTAAAAAAGTGAATTCTGTATAATAAAATATCTCCCTTTGCATTGAACTTTGAGCGTCGTAACTTTGCAGATGTTGTTTATGCTTAAACAGCCAACATGACACACTAACTACAGTAAAGCAAAAAAAAGTGAAATCATAATCAAGTACCCCTTTAATATTTTAAATTTGATTATAGTTTCCCTTTAATTTTACTTAAAGTTTTAGTAATTGTGATTGTGTCTATATAGTGCTTATAATTTTTTTTTTATTAATTTTAATTTATTTATCTTTACGTTACTACACTACAACTTAAACCACACAAAAATGAGACGTTGCTTTGGCAACTAGCCATACATTTTATTTCAGTTAACATTTATTTTATTTCAAGTAATGATATTTCTTAACCCTGGAAATTACTATAAGCAACTTTAGAGTTTGGCCTGATAGAAAATCTTTTGATTTGAGTCAGTGAGTGTTGAGCACCACTGAGTTTTGCACTCACATCATACTACACACAAGATGCTCCTGACAGTAACATTCATCCATTTAGTTGTGCACTATATCAAACACTCTGGCTGAGGCTAATGGTGTTTTTTAATTTGAATATTGATGTTGTGTCTAATGTATAGGAGTGCAGCCCATTGGTCATAACATAAAACGGCTCCAGTCGGAGACTGTTGGGATTTTTTTCCTCTCTATTTCTCTCTCTCTCTTTCACTCAATTTCTTGTTCTCTCTCGTCTGCATCGCTGCTTTGGGTGAAACACGGCGTGGCTGACATATCAGTGCTGTTTATTAAGAGACGAGTCTATCAGGTCTCATAAGCGGCTGCTCACAGGCGGCCCGTCTTCTGTTGCTTCCGAAGAGTGTCATCAATCTTACACCGGCTGTCCTGATGCATGATGGGAGATCACAGATACCTCTCCCTCTCCGTATGGGACTCGACGGGAGAGGCAGGTATGACGGCACTGCATGCTTCACTGAATGTGAAGAGAGAGAGAGAGAGACTTAGCACGTAAACACTGGACATGTAAAAGACGGCATATGTTTAAGCATTTCATTCTTACAAGCCAAGTCATTTAAAATTTAGCTAACCAGTTTTCAATGAATAGTGGGTTGTTTTGAAATTTTCTAATATTTTTAATAGTAATGGGAACCTTGCTTACATAAACATTACTTGCACTGAACTTTTATATAAGAGAGAGTGATTTGTATGCTTTAAAAAAATGAAATCTTTAAGAAAGCAATATCTGGGACAGCAAAAATATGAAAATCCCAGGAAACATCCTGCTGTGTAAAACCACTGTGAAATAAAAACAGACAGAAGAGTGAAAGACAAAGATAAAATAGAGAAAAGTTTATAAAAAATTGGGACTTTTGGGGAAGAGTCCATGTTTTTTATGTAATCTCTGAAGGTTCTTTATTTCATAAAATACAAAACTTTTTAAAACCCCAATAATGCATCCCAAATGATTTAAGTAATTCTGTAAAATTTAGTTCACCCAAAAAAATAACAAATTCTGTCATTATTCACTCACTCTTATGTCGTTTGTGCTTGTATTCTTCTCTGGAACATAAAATAAGATATTTTGAAGAATGTTGGTAATCAAGCTGTTTTGGTTACCATTGACCACCAAAAAAAAAAAAGACATTCCTCAAAATATCGTATTTTATGTTGCACAGAATTAATGATTTAATTTCTCATAAGACTTGTTCTTGAATGAATCAGTGCTTTTGAACAAACTGGTTAAATGAACGATTCAAATGATTCACTCTTGACAGTAACTCTTATTGTTCCTGAATGAATCAGTCTTTTGCCATATTATTTTTATTCGTTTTATAACAACAACAAACAAACAACATAACACCATGAGAGACAGGGGAGGAACAGTAAGCTGCTATGAATATAGATCACGCAAGGACAGGGACAAAAATAACCACAGAAATCATAGCCATAACAGATAATTACTATAAATAGTATAGTAATCTTTAAGTTCAACAATTCTGTAAATATTGGAGGAAGGGACCCCAGATCTTGGAAAAATTAAGAGACTTTGATTTTTTTTGCCATATTATTTTTATTCGTTTTATAACAACAACAAACAAACAACAATGAATCAGTATTTTTAAACAAATCAGTTGAATCAATGATTCAATGACTCACTCATAACATCTGTCACTTTTTCCATCCTGAATGAATCAAAGTTTTTGAGCAAATTGGTTGAATAAATGATGCATATGAGGGTAACTTGTATTGTTCCTGAATGAATCAGTCTTTCTAAACAAATCAGTTGAATTAATGATTCAATGACTTCAAGATGGTCACTTGTTACTTTTCTGAATCAAGTGTTTTGAGCAAACTGGATGAATGAATTAGCCAATGAATCACTCATATAGATTGCCACCTATTGACGTAACAATGTAACCTGCAGAAAAATTGTTGTATTGTAAATTTAGTTAAACACTTTTAACTTAAACATGACTTCTTACACCTTATAGTTTAATTCCAAACATTTAAAAGTGATGTGGGAGAGAAATAGACGGCGAAGCTGATAAACCCATCCTGTTGAGGGAAGAATAAGTCGTCTGCACAGACGGATATGAGAGAGGGACAGATAACCCTAGTGTCATAACGCTCATGTAAATCTGGCTGCTGCAGTCGGTCCGGGGAAATTGAGCTTCATTAAGTGAGTCAGAGGAGATTTATGTAGTGATCTGAGCCGCAGTCGTTTGCGTGGACACTGTACAGTGCATGGCAAGATCATGATGAATCTACTGCACTTCTCTCTGGCTGGATGCCCGCATACTGCACTGCCATCTACACACTCGGAGAGAGAGACGGGTTTAATTCTTTATAGTCCTCTCAAATGTTTTGGAAATTCACTGTAGCTTTTGTCCTCCTAAGCAGAACTGACAGGGAGAGAGACAGAAAAAGAGAAAGACGGCATGAGAGAGTCTATAATTTGTTTACATCTGAATTGTTTAACAGTGTGTTCAAGATTCATGATGATACATAATCAACATTAACATGCCAATAAACACCTCAACAAGCGCTTCTTACATATACACTAAACCGAGTAGTGAAATGTTTGAACTGTGTATCTCAGTCTGTAAATCGCTGCTTGATTTACATCTTTATCGTAACATCACATTCGGAGACGATCTCTGCTCAGTCTCGGGGGAAATAAACAGGGATGAAATAACGGCCTTCCACGTCTGATTCAGATCCAATCGGAATTATTACCAGCACTGGAGCTGTGAGAGAGACAAATCTGCTAGCTCTGGACCAAAGAGAAAGCCAGAGAAGATTTGAATCAATATTTCCCATTAGCGTGGCTGATGCTTAGACCAACAATAGAGCGCGCTCACGGCCGAGCTGCTTTGTGTGTTCAGGCGTCCGGGATAATTGAATCTGTCTGTACCGTTCTGATTAAACCACAGGAAAAAAAAACGCAATCAGATGAAGGTTATGAAAGACAAAAATCACACACGTTTGAAGCTGAGAGAGACTGTTGGATGCTAACAGTTCTCTTCTTCTACAGAGTGACTTAAATCATTTTAAATTTGTTCGGGGTGTTTGCTAATGGATGAACAAAAACACAGACCTGAGGCAATCACCTGCCAATGCACTAGAAACCGCCCTGGTAACCACAGCAACCTCCCAGAACACCCTAGCAACTACTTAGCAATGCCTTAGCAACCAGACACAACACCATAGCAACCATCTAGCAAAGTCCTAGCAACCATCCAAAACACACTAGAAATCACCTAGTAACAGCCTAGCAACCACCCACAACAACACAGCAACCATCTAGCAAAGTCCTAGCAACCACCCAAAACACCCTAGCAATCACCTAGTAACAGCCTAGCAACCACCCACAACAACACAGCAACCATTTAGCAAAGCCCTAACAACCACCCAAAACCTAGAAATCACCTAGTAACAGCCTAGCAACCACCCACAACAACACAGCAACCATCTAGCAAAGCCCTAACAACCACCAAAAACCTAGAAATAACCTAGTAACAGCCTAGCAACCACCCACAACAACAGCAACCATCTAGCAAAGTCCTAGCAACCACCCAAAACACCCTAGCAATCACCTAGTAACAGCCTAGCAACCACCCACAACAACACAGCAACCATCTAGCAAAGCCCTAACAACCACCCAAAACCTAGAAATCACCTAGTAACAGCCTAGCAACCACCCACAACAACACAGCAACCATCTAGCAAAGTCCTAGACAGCATATAACAATGAAAATACAGTCAATTATGTCCGAAAATGACTTTCTTTTTTCTGTAGGACACAAAAGATGTTATTTTGAAGAACGCTGGAGTCCAAACAACAATATTGACATTGTATGGACAAAAAAAAAAAAAAAAAAAACTTTTGTATTTCACAAAAGAAAGTCATACAGGTTTGAAATGTCATAAGGTTGAGTAAATGATGATAGAATTTTAATTTCTAAAAAAGTAAAACTCTCTATCTTTCATTGATGTACTGTTTTATTTGGTGCACAGCAGTACACGAAGACATTTTTACAGACGTGTAAAGAGTTTTTCATGTGTAGACTGTGTCATGACGGCTGTGTTTGTGTGTGTGTGTGTGTGTGTAGTTCTCCCAGGTTTTGTGTAGTGAAATGGAGAGCGAGATAGAGATCAGGCAGGAAATGGCGCTGTGACGTTGACCTCTACTTTACCTTCCCTCGATCTGTCATACTGTCCTTCATCTGACTTTTCACCTCTGCACTCTGAGTTAGAGGAAATAGAAGTGCACTTCTGCTGCTTATTTTGGCCCTGTGAACACACACACACAGAGAGAGAGAGAGAGAGAGTACGTTTATTCACTTGAATTCACTTCAGCCCAAACCGTGTTAACTTTATGCAGTATGCAATTTCTCAAGAAAAGAATCCATGTGATTTCCATTAATAAACACTGGTGGAAAATATTCAAATCAAGAGAAATGGGGGCCTCATGGATATTGAGCCATATATTTTTTCTTGAAAAATGTGCAGATTTGTCTTCTGTTCTGTTCTGTTCAAGCCACAGGAAGTGTTCAAAACAGAAGTTTTACATTGCTTTCTAAAACTTTCAAGTGACCAAAATACCAAAACCAGAAGATAAATCACACTTTTTCTTTCTGCTTGTACAGCTGTAATTCATAAAGCAGCAAATGGAAATACACCATCAAGAGGTGTACAGAAAAAAAAAAGAATGAAACAAAAACAGAATTAGGTCTTTTGTCATTGTGTTTCCTGTCGTTTTCCTCTGTATCTCGTGAGAGAAACCGGAACTACAACAGGAAGAATATTCCGTCTATAAAAGTCTGTATCTTGAGGAATAGTTCACCCAAATTAAAATGAATGTTATTATTTACTAACCCTCATATCATTCCCATATGCAGCTCTTTCCCATATTAAACTACAGGGGAAATAAACATGATCAGATGACCGTCTAGCAAAGTCCTACCCAGCTAACATGGAACGTTCTTACAACTTTCTTTCACTAACATTTTTTTTTTTTAAGTTATAGAAATGTCAAGACAAAACGTTCTTAAATTAATGTTAATGGAACGTTCTTAAAACTTTATTAATATTTGATATACGTTCTGATAACATTGAGAGAAAGCATTCTCAGAACATTATTCTCTGAACATTCTCATGATGTTATTGTTACTTGATGAATGTTCTTAAAACATTGAGAAAATGTTCTGAGATCAACATTCTGCGAATCTGCTTATGATGTTATTTGTACTTGATGAATGTTCTAAGAAACGTTTTTGTAACCTTTAAATAATGTTCTAATCACAACAAGAAAACTGGACATTTGAACATTCTTAGAATACTAAAAATAAACATTCAAGTAATGTTATGAAAAAGTTAGTAGAACACTTCAAGCAATGTTTTTGTAATCTTTAAGTAATGTTATAATCACAACAGCAAAACTGGATATTTTAACATTTTAGAGACATTTCAAAACTATGTTTTAATAACCAAAATTTTTAACCTGGGTAGACACCACCCAAAACTCCTTGGCAACCACCCAGAATGCCTTAGCTACTACCTACAATCGTAACCTTTCAGAACACCCTAGCAACTACTTAGTAACACCATAGCAACCAGCCACAAAACCATTGAAACCATTCATGCAGCTCATTTCAATAGTGACCATGTCTGTCAAAAAACACACACACAAAAAAAGTCTGGCATGCCACATTAGTTTACCACTCACATTGAAATTGATTATGTCAAATCTGATGAGATGCGCAGACACAAATAAGATTTCAGAGTTTCGCAAAAAAAGTTTGATTCCTCATTCAAATTTATCATAATGACTAAAGTCACATGAACTACATTTATGCTGATTTTATCCAAAGTCTCAGCATCCTAAAAAAGCTTCATGTCCTTCTTTTGGAATTCATATCTTAAAATATTCACACCAGATTTAAAAGGTGAATTTATTCAACAATGGTGTGCCTAATCTGCATGGCCTTGCCAATGCAACAAACTTTGGCTGAATAGAATTTGAATAATAAGGGCCTCGTTTGTGGCCGGAGCTGTTTTTAAATGAGTCGACCTTGTTTATGTGGGAGTTTGGTGTGAAGGTGGGCGACTCCACGGGGAGCAGCCAACTGCCATATTAACAAACCCCTCCGCTCCCAACACACGTTTAAAACTTAATCACACACTCTTTGCTGTTTGCTTACACGTTTATTTGCTTTTGTTTACCCCCCGCCAGCTGCGTGGAGCAAGTTTAAGGCAGTTTGCATCCAGTCTTTTTTCTGCAATTATACACTGTAAAAAAAATTCCGTAAATTTTACGGTAAAAAAACGGCAGCTGTGGTTGCCGGAATTTTACCGTAACAAATACGGTAGCAACGTTTTAGGTTTTACGGTTTTAACTTAAATTTACAGTTAAATACCATCGTTTCATTAACTGATATAATGTTAATATACCAACCATTTATAACAGAGTCAGAATGACTAAGGGCATGAGTTGTGTGTCCCTATTTGAATGTCACACAGTGTAAGACAGAGCTTGTGTTTGATAAGTGCGAGCGCAGCAAGCCTTTTCTTCAAGTTTGTTGTCATTTTTTTTTTACAATCTTCCTGATGTCTTGTCAGCAGTGTGAGTGAAAAATATGCTTGACTATGCTTTCTTCGGCTGGATTTCTCTGCTATTTCCAGCTCACGTCTCTGTGGAACAGATTATCAGTGGATTAGATGAAACGGTCTGAATTTCGAGACTGCAGCTGGATCTTTTCCCATATGTTGGATGAATGCATGTGAATATTTGTTTGTTTGTCCTACAGTGATCAAGAAAAACCTTACATTGGTTTCACAGGCATCAGTCTGGCTCTTTTAGCACCTGCAGAAGAAAAAGAGAAAGCAGCTATCTGATAAAACTGATGGACTGCATGGAATCGAACTGGCTGTAGAAAATACTAGAGACATATATAACTGCAAAGTGGACCAGGAACAGATAAAGCATAGAGGAAGAGGAAGACTGTACAACAAGTGTTTCAGAACTGCACTAAAAATATGATAATGCTCAATTCATGTTCATATCATGCAATTAATTGTTTTACAATAAAAAAATGTAAACGGAACAGACCATAGGACAATCACAAATAGATTGACAAACTCTGGTCAAGTGTAAAATGATCACTGTGGACTAAAGGACAATGATAGACTGATGTTGAATGATATTAAAGTACAACAAACAATATATTGCATTCTAAAGCAACATATCTGTCACAATAATGACTTTCTTTTTTTAAAAAGAAGTTTCTTCTGCTCAACAAGGCTGCATTTATTTGATCAAAAATGTAGTAAAAACAGTTATATTGTGAAATATTATTATAATTTAAAATGACTGTTTTCTGTAATATATATTTTTCTATAATATAACTGTAACCCAGCTAACAGGGAATGTTCCCTTAACTTTCACTAACGTTTTCTTTAAAGTTATTTAAATGTTAGGACAAAACACTCTTTGGAATAACGTTTATGAAACGTTCTTAAAACATTATTAATATTTGATATGCGTTCTTGTATGTTAAAAGGAAGCGTTCTCAGAACAATGTTCTTGGAATGCACTTATGATGTTATACATACCTTGTTCAACAATGTTTTTCATTAATAAAAATAGAACATTTTCATAACATTATATTTTTTTCTATAATATAACTGTAACCCAGCTAACAGGGAATGTTCCCTTAACTTTCACTAATGTTTTTTTTAAAGTTATTTAAATGTTAGGACAAAACACTCTTTGGAATAACGTTTATGAAACGTTCTTAAAACATTATTAATATTTGATATGCGTTCTTGTATGTTAAAAGGAAGCGTTCTCAGAACAATGTTCTTGGAATGCACTTATGATGTTATACATACCTTGTTCAACAATGTTTTTCATTAATAAAAATAGAACATTTTCATAACATTTTTAACCTGACAGAATGGAATGTTTCTCTGATGTTTGTATAACCAAGAAGAAATGTTCTTAATACATTAAAAACTGGATGTTTTGAATGTGTAAAAATCTTTAGAAATAATGTTTTCATAATGGTTTCAAAATGATCAAATGTAATGTTCCTCTAATGTTCACATAACCAAAAAAGAGAATGCTCTTTAAATATAAAAAGAATGGAAAATAGAAAACATTCGTAACATTCTCATAACGTTTTCAAAACGATAGAATCACATAACCAAGAAACGTCCTTAATACATTAAAAAACTGGACATTTTAAAAGTTTAAAAAACATTCTGTAATAACATTTTCATAATGGGAAAACATTCTTAGAACGTATTTTTGCTAGATGGGAATTTATTCCACTGATGGAAAAGTTGAGTTTTCAGCAGCCATTACTGCAGTCTTCAATCTCACGTGATCCGTCAGAAATCGTAATAAATTTATAAATGAAAGATCAATAGCACCACATTTATTTGAAACAGAAATTTCAAGTGTGAAATATGCAAGAGTTTTTGTGATATTTAAAGATATTTTACTGGAAAACACGACATACTATTTAAAAACGGATTTTATTTTTTGCACTAAAAATATGATAACGGTCAACTTTCAGCCCACTAATCTTTTTTGCATATCGCCTAATGTTAGCCTGAAGTTTCATCAGAAGGCCCCAGCTGTATAAGTCATAATCCAGAGTAAACCCTCATTAAAAACCATGTTTCCCATAAATCTGTGCTGCTCACTCACAGAGATCAGCTAATCTGACAGCAGAGGCGCTGACTGTCACGGCTGCATTATTCCGGAGACACGATGTTGATATGAGTTCCTGAATCCTGTCAGTCCCTCTCCGACTCTCTCTCTCAACCTCTCAGCACCAGCGCGCAGAGAAGAATCCAACCATTCAATTATTCCTGGAGCCGAGCCATTCTGCACCGGGGCCGCGTGTATGTGTCTGTGAGGCCTGAACGACACGGGGACACGGAGACATTGGGTGCGTCTCTGCGATCAGAGAGTATTACTGTGCAGCGGTGCAGGGCGGCAGTGGCGGTATTAACTCTACAGTCATCAGTTCACACGCCGAAATGGAGAAACGCGTGTCTTATCAAACGCACCTGTCAGTCACAGAGATGTCGGCAGATGTGAAAGTGATGCATGTGTGTGTCGTGCTCGGCGAGGAGCAGTAAATAAAACACTTGAACATGACTGTGTCACGCCAGCGAGAGCGTTCACCAGAGACTCTACGGCAGATCTGTGTACCAGCCGGCGCCATCGCATTGATGCAGTGGCATATAGCCTAGCTGAAATGGAGTGGCGGCACTGCAAAATCGAACTGCCTAAAACAATAAAGAAATGAAATCCCTTTAATATCTCGATTATTTCTCTTGGACAGCGGTGACATTAAAATCAATGTGAAATGCCATTCGCAATGCACTGGACTTCCCTAATCTGACCATTTCCAAGAGAATAAGGATATACAATTGAGAAAAACGTAAGGGATTTTATATTGGAAATTGACTGAGTCATGAAAAGTGGGCGGGGTTTAAAGTAAGGGCTTGGTGATGTCATCTGAAAAGTCACTTCAGATGCAGAGCGATAAACAAATCTCAGTTGCATCTCCTAGACAGCAATGAGGCTAAATGGAAAGTAAATGGAGACTTTTGCTTAATGTTTCCTGATTAAAAGCAGAAAGTGGTTCAAGCTGTACTCAGACTTTCCAAGAAACGAAAGTCTGCGTGATCTCAACATGAACTCAAAGATTTCTCATCAGCTTCTTCAAGACCGAATGATCTGAGCTGCTATTCACATGCATTTTGTAGCTCTATTCTCCTAAAGAAACATCTGACGTGTGTTCTAACCAGACGCAATGCTATAAGATAGAGTCAATCAAAAATCACAGCCAATCAGAAGAGTGTGTGGGCGGGATCTCTCACTGCGTTTGCAACAAAATGGATAAGTAGGTACATAATCTAATTCATAAATATTGAACCATTTAAAATTGCATACTGAGTGACTGATACCATCTTGGTCATGGAATACATTTATTGGTTCACGTTGAGTTCACAGTTTTAATGTTTATGTTTCCTTTTTCAAGATCTGAGTTAACTTATTGCTTTCAGTAAGGCTATAAAGGTCACACAAAATGATATTCAAACTCATATTAGACCCTTTTAACATTAAATAAAGAACATAATCAGTACCTGAGATCATCATTGTCATAGTTTGAATGTTGTTGTTCTAGCCATGACGTTGCACACGATGTGAGACAAGGTTGTCTTAGATTAAACGAGTTATTAAAGAAATAATTGTCTGGGAAGTTTCACAAAACAGCGTGAAATAGGTGTAAGACTGTTCTGTAGCTGTTGGGGAGAGTCTTTGTCTCTGATCGAGCAGATGAAGCTAAACAAGCGTGAAAAATCTCTGGATGGGGCCTAATGATCAGTGATATGATGGAGCCGGAGGAAAATGGAAAGCAGCAAACTTCATTCCCTGACCTTTCTGATGTCCACACGATTTCCAGAGCAGCCCGAACCAGTATACCATTGCACATGAACACAGAGAGAATTATCCATTACATCACATCATTTGGACATTTGGTTCACAAAAACCTGGAAAAGCTACATTGTAAAATGGAACTAAATGTTTCATCTCACATACCAAATGTCTAGTCAGTCTAATTAATTCGACTCCGTTTAAGAAGTCACTGAGTGGTTTGAACCATGATATGTTTGTGTGGATCAGGTTTTGTTATCTTTGTGGGGACCAAAAATGTATTAATGAAAATATAAAACTTTCTATGTAGGAAATAGAAAATCTCATTAGCTCAGTCAGTGGTGTTTTGTGTATAGGTAATGTGACGGTCTCTCACTCCAGCAGCTCTACTTTTAAACACTTAACTGTGTGCCTGGGGACAGAGCATGAGCCTGAGAATGTAGCCCAGCTAACTAGCTGAGCCTGCAGACATCGCTCTGTGTTTGTGTGAGTCAGTGGCACAGGTTTGAGAGATTCATGCCAACTAGCGATGAAGAATGTCACTGTGCCCACAGCAGTATCGATCGACAGCAGAAACAAGAAGCAGCGCCGACTGCAGAAGCGAAATAACATTTAAATAAGATGTGGTGTGAAATATTATAATAGTGTTTTCGGCTCTGTAAGTTCTGATCAGATTAATCATTTTTTTAAATAATCAATATCCACTCACCTGTGAACACACATCAACTGAATTAGATTTACCAAATTGCTATGAACCATAAACAGTGAACAGCTTACAGAAACATATCACATAGCAGAAAAAAACTATATTAAATTTTTATGTATTTTATTTTATTAATACACCAACATTTTATGAAAGTAATTACCTGCACAAGGCAATGCTGGAGGTTGGTAACCACTCTGCATCATGTTGTAACTGTAATAAAATCTCTCTATGTTGTATTACAAGAGTGAAAAATTTGCTATAGGCAAGGCTAATATTGCTATACAAACAAAGGTTATCAGATTTCTCTGAAAAAAGACAGTGGACTTGATAAACCTGCAGTTAGGCTTTATTACTTGGTAAAATAATTATATAATTATCTAAATATTTTATATTAATTATTTACTAAACATTATTTCACGGCTCTTTAGAATACTCGATTCTGATTGGTCAATCTTGCGATCCCATGGTTTAATATTTCCTAACATTATCGTTGAGGTTCGTTGTTCATGGAATGTTGAAAGTAATTTTTCAATGCTTTTACACTTTTAAATTTCCATTTAATGTTCGATAGTTTAAGGGTAAGTAAAATAATGTCACTTCATTGTGTCTAGTTTCTGAAAATACTTATTACTGTATTCATAGAACAAACCATTTGCTGATTGTTTACAGTTTAATGGAAGTTCTACCAAAGACTATAGACATACAAAGACGGTTCACTCCTATCACTTATGAATGGGAGAAATTGCAATGTGCAATATGGCGGAATAGTCCCGCCTTCTAAATGAAAGAGCCAATTGTTGATTGTAAAGTCATTGCATCACTGCATCTGCCCTTAGAAGCTGCGGTTCCCATAGAAACCTGAGACTCGCGCTTATGACTGCACACGCTATTTGAGCATAAGGAACAACATTCATTTCAGGTTTTGTTGCTCATTTGAAATATGTAATTAATTGTGAGTTCAGGAGGCAGTTTTTGAGATTTCAGGATTCCCCCATTCAGATAGGACTTGGTCTTGGATGCCCGAAATAGCTGCCCAGAGCCGTTGCAAATATGGCCGCCTTTCCTTGAAAGGGACTTTCTACCAAAGGCTGTCTTACTATTGGGAGATGAAAGGGACTGTATTGCTTACTGTTGGAGAAAGCGTAACGGTCAACTTGGATCACGTGTGCCTTAATAACCAATCACATTACAGCATTGACGTCATTGAATTTCAGTCAGAGCTGTGCGACACTCAATCGCCATTTACAGATACCATAGGAATGAATGAGAAGTGCTGTAAGCTGTATTCCACCTGTCGCAAAAAGTCAGTGACTTCTCTTATAAAACGGCATTTTTTCAGTGTAAACTCTAAAAAATAGTTCAATCCAAACATATTGTTTAGTGTAAAACATGTTGAAGATTAGCCGATAGCTTGTCGATTCATTAAATGATAAGCTGTTTCCTCTAAAAAGCTGTTTATTCAGCGTAGTGAGCCTCTCCTCCATTGACATCCATTCAAAAAAAAGCGGCCTCTGGTCTCCTTTCCCACGATCTGCCAAAGCGAAAGCGTTAGCATTAGCCGTTACGCTTTTTTGCCAAAAGGTTGCAGGCTTGCCTTCTAGTGGCTTTGGCTGAATCTGAAATAGCCCCCTATACCCTCATTCACTATTGCCTACATTAGGCCACTAATACAGTTCACTTGAAGGAGTGAATGAAAGCGAGTGAGTGAATTCGGACACTGAGTGCACCGGAAAGACTGCCGCTTTTGCATAGTTTGTGCTTGCTGTTTAACAATCATTTGAAACTGGCAAACTGGCAGCTCCAGTAGTAAGATGAAAGGATTTATTTTGAACTCTGTAATGGAAATTATGCATAAACCCTAATTAAACAATTTAATAATCCATTTACAATGAATTTATACCTGTATTGTATTACGCTGTACGCGCTGTAAAATTAATAGTCTTCTGGCGAGACGCGGCAATTCATTCGGCATGCGACTCTCACAGTGCATTATGGGTATTCTCTAGCCTTTAAGCATACATCAGTTGTACACTCGTTATCGCTGTGCATTGTGGGATTGAATGAGTGCGCTCGATAATGTCCATTAAGGTTTCAGACACCACTACAAATGGCTGTCCCCTCAAATAGTGCATTATTTGGAATAGGGGGGCGACTTCGGACACAGGGTTTGTTTCTACTCCCATAATTCACGAAAAGCATCGTGGGGCGTATAGAAAAAGGCGAATACAGGTAAAATTCTACAACAGTTTCAGCTCAAATCAATATTTCATGTCCACCTATATCTCAAAGTATATATTTATTTGGTGAGTAGTGAAAAAGTCGGTCACTATTCCGAAGTAAATCCATACGTTCAAATTAATTTCCTTGATATGAATAAACCAGGTTAGTTTCTGTGAACAGAGTGAATTTGATAAACTTAGTGAGTTTCATCAATCATTTGAAGAATGGCAGATTTCAGTCTGCTGGCTAATTTCGGCACAAATTAATGTGCGAAACAGGAGGAATTTCTCCCTACAGCATTTGGTGCATGGTATCAAGCTGTTCACATCTGCACACACACACACACGCTAAAGTAGAAGTCTCGCGTGGCCTCAGGGGGGTTGAGTCGCATTCTGTCCATCCTTATCTCTCTGGCGTTCTCGCTCCTCTCTTCGGGGACTTCTGTTAGTTTAGCGTTTTTCTGCGAGAGGCGCGTCTGCTTCTCCATATGTGCCCTGTTTGAGAGAGAGCTGAACTACACTCCATGTCACACAAGAAGTTGCTGAATTATTAAGATCTCCAGATTTTCTGTGTACTACACATCTTTGATCCATCTGTTGGAAAGACGCTCATAGCTGCTGAAGTGTACCGTACCTTTCCTCTGGCTCGCAAGCTGTCGCGGATCAACTTTGGAAGACATAAACGCATGTTGTCGTGATCTAGAAGTTTGACATGCTAGCACACCAACTCCTGCTCTGACCGGCTATGGCGTTTTTTGGTCTATTTTATTTTTTAAAACACACTTTTTCATCACTGGCTTGTTAATTTGTCAGTGTCCAGTTGTGCATATACTGTACATTTTGTCACTTTTTGTCAGATTTTTCCCTCCTGAAGTCATGAATAGCCTAAATGTAATTTCCACTACATCTCAAATTCTGCATTTGGTTTAGCCCATTTCATTTTGTGGTGGAAATGACAATTTAAACATTAGTGGAATATAAAAAGGCTGGCTCCTAACTGCTGACAATTTTATATTTTATAATTTATAATATTCATAAATAAAATCAGTAATATTTATAACAGATCACACTTTATACATAATTTGACGCAATTACAGCCTGATTAAAAAAAAAATCTGCTCACAGGTGATATTTATCTTGATGTTTTTTTAATAAAATGTTTTGTTTATTTTACTTTTAGCTTAGATTATCATAATTTTGAGCTTGTGATATTTTGGTAAAACTTTACAATAAGGTTGCATTTCTTAACATTAGTTAACATGAACTAACAATGAAAAATACTCCTAAAGAATTTAATAATCTATTGCTAGTTTCAGCATTTACTAATATATAAATATTAAAAGTTGTATCTGTTAATATTATTTAATGGACCGGAACAATCATGAACCAACAATGAACAGTTACTAACATTAACAAAGATTACTGTAACAAATGTATTGCTCATTGTTAGTTAACAAATGGGACCTTATTGTAAAGTATTACTAATATTGTTTATGCTGAATTTTCATATTTAAATATTGAAAGTCTGTGTCTGGGACAGGGCAAAGTGCAAAACAAATGTACCTAAAATCTGTGAAAGTAAAAAGTTCACAATGTATCTTGTTACCTTAATATAACAAAAGGAAAAAAATATGTTTTCATAAAAATCAACCCTTCAGACAAAAGTGCGTATAGTCCAAGAAACACCAGCAAATAAAGCTTGGTTATTGACTCCTAGCAGGAGTCATGGTAGCTTGTGCAGCTCAACATGAACTCTCAATCGTTCACATCACTGCAGAGGGAGTTACAGATATTCACCGTGAAGCAACAAGCAGAAGATGTTTGCACCAGCAGGTCTGGCTGTGTGTGTGTGTGTGTCAGAAGTCGTTCATCTCACCAGCAGTCATCACAGCATCTCAACAGGAGCAGCAGCGTGTGATTTGGCTTATTTTATGACATGGGAGAACTCGTTCTGATAGCAAACGGCAAATGAAGATAATCATTTCTCAAATTGAGTGAATGCATGTTAGACTCAATAAGAACTGTGATATTTTAGGGCGGGCTAAAGATTTCTGGGCTTCTTTTCGACAAATGTCTGAGACAACATGAAGATCCCCGCCGTTTAATCATTTTATCCACAAATGAGCTGAATTATTAAATCTAGATTGTTTTTGTTTTGTTCTTAAAAAAAGAAAACACTATTTTCAGCTGCCAAAGGGTTTCTGTTTTTTTTTTTTTTGTTTGTTTTTTTATAAATTCATACTTTTATTCAGCAAGGACACATTAAATTGATCAAAACTTAATGTGTTATATTTTAAAGAAATGCTGTTCTTTTAAACTTTCTATTAAAAATGTACAAAAATATTCAGCAGCACAACTGTTTTCAACATTGATAATAATCAGAAATGTTTCTTGAGCAGCAAATCAGCATATTAGAATGATTTCTGAAGATCATGTGACACTGAAGACTGGAGTAATGATGCTGAAAATTCAGCTTTGATCGCAGGAATAAATTACATTTTAACATATATTCACATACAAAACATTTATTTTAAGGTGTAATAATATTTCACAATATTTCTGTTTTTACTGTATTTTCCACATTTTGAAACCTGTCACTGATGCTCATGGATCTTCATCCACACAAGGCAAAGAGGGTTTAAGTGTGTCGGGGTATAAAAATAGCATCCCATTAACAGTAATTTAATTACATCTTATATAGGGGCTGCTCACAATGGCTTCTCCATGCATGTATAAGGGCCGCTGGATCACAATAGCATAATGGGGTATATTAAATCCATTTTTATTAGGTGTCATTCTGTTATCTCCTGTGCATTTAATTTAATTGCACCTGTGAATTGAATCCTGAAGGTATACTTGATATGATAAAGCATGAAGATCTGGCTTATCCATTCTGGATTGTCCATCAAGGAATAGTCATTATTAGGGTTTTTTTTCTTCTTTTTTTCGCCCTTTTCATTTTTGAAAAACCAGATGCATGTCATTTAGAGGATCAGGGCAACTCTCAACCTCTCAAATGATTGAATATTATCTATTTTAAAGGAATAGTTCACCCAAAAATGACAATTAGCTGCAAATGTACTCACTGACAGGACATCCAAGCTGTAGATGAGTTTGTTTCTTCATCAGATTTGGAGAAATGTAGCATTACATCACTTGCTCAGCAATGGATGCTCTGCAGTGAATGGGTGCCGTCAGAATGAGAGTCCAAACAGCTGATAAATACATCACAATAATCCACTCCAGTCCATCAATGAATGACTTGTTAAGACAAAAGTTGTTTGTAACTAACATTTTGGCTTCCGGTCCTCTGTCCACAATATTGCTTTCGCCAGTGAAAAAAATCTGAATCAGGAGAGAAATCTGCACACATCAAGCACCGTTTACAAGCCAAAACAGGCCAAAACAGTTCTGAACAAATATGTGGGTGGATTTTGATGGACAACAGGGGATGGAGTTTTTCACTGGATGAAGCGTTATTATGGATTATGGACTCGTATTTTAGCAGGAAGCAACGGTTTAAAGTTAAAACACCATAATTATGGATTTGTTTCTTACAAACACACAGCTTTTGGCTTAACAAGATGTTAACTGATGGACTGGAGCGGTGTGGATTCTGTTTGGACTCTGAGTCTGACGGCACCCATTCACTGCAGAGGATCCATTGCTGAGCAAGTGATGGAATGCTACATTTCTCCAAATATGATGAAGAAATCATTTTTGGGTGAACTATTCCTTTAAATATCTAACTCATTGGGGGATATGAACCCTCC
>NW_015647044.1:86537-90812 GCF_001515625.1 Sinocyclocheilus rhinocerous
CAGCATTTTTTCAGTGTTTGTGCTTTACAATATGGTTGACAGTCCAACACCTTCAAAGCTAACAGCAGCATTGCAATTTTCATTATTTTGTTATTCTTTATTTATTTTTTTGAAGTAAAAATATAGTTCCTGACTAATACAAATGTAGTCACAGAGTATGTATAGTGTGTGAGTATATCCAACTTTATATAAAAAAGCTTATTTTTAAAAATTTTTATATTTTTTTTATGCATGTTTGACCATTTAAAGAGACATCAGGATGTTTGTTACTTCCCTGAATGCTACATTTCTCCAAATATGATGAAGAAATCATTTTTGGGTGAACTATTCCTTTAAATATCTGACTCAGTGGGGGATATGAACCCTCCTCATGCCTTTATCATGCTACTTTTCAGTCTGATGGTGTGTCTTTAAATCTTAGTGGTGTCTGTTGTGTCGTCTCAGCCCTGTTGCCTTGATGACCTTTGCACTTGACATTTGCATGATTCACATGTGTAGAGTGACGGACAGCCTGAGGGCCAGACGTGTATCTTTTAAGTCAACAGAATGCAGTGATGTAATTCCAAATGTTTTATTTTATTTTATTGATTTTACCAAAATAATTATCTATTTACTGATTCTTTTGTGCTATTCAGCACTGGATATTTTAGGGAAAAATATTATCCATATTTATTTCAAAATTGCATGATGAAATTGATATATACTGATAATTGACAGCAAAAATACACATTATTCTGCATTCAAATCTTTAAATCTTAGTGGTGTCTGTTGTGTCGTCTCAGCCCTGTTGCCTTGATGACCTTTGCACTTGACATTTGCATGATTCACATGTGTAGAGTGACGGACAGCCTGAGGGCCAGACGAGCCTTTAGAGAGACACTCCAGTATTCACTGCATTTTCTGTGGAGATGAATTTCAAATGCATTGTTTTTGTACGTTCCATAAGAATTCTATCCAATATGCTACATACGTAATCACAAAGTATGATTTGATTTTATTTATCATAAAATGTTCCAGTATTTACAGGCAGAATTATTCAGGCAGTCAGTATGTTGCTGTATGGCATAAAAATAGAATTAAATTTAAAGAAACGGCAGGCTATTCTAAATGTATGAGGCTGCGGCCAACCTCGGTTCCGCTTTATAAATAATAGATAAATAGAGTGTATGAGAAGAGCAGAAAGCAGTGAAGTAGTGTGAGATTGTGAAAAGAGGGCTGGTAGAAGATATGAGGGCCAAAATCAAAGCCAAATGTGTGTGTGTGTGTGTGTGTGTGTGTATTTAGGGACAGTATAGCGTGTTAACATGCCACTATGTGTGTGCATTTGCTTTTGAGTGCATTTGCATGGCTTTGTGTCTTTGAATAAATGAGAAAGGAAGACGCAGAGAGTGACAGAGATGAGACTTCAAACGCTGCAGAGAAACTGGATTCTATAAAGTTCTTCTTCTCATTCTCACAGTTCTGGGTTTGTTTTGCTGCAGCATGGCTCTTGACTAGCTGGCCGCTGACATGAATATTTCTGCTAGATCTTGTAGTGCTGCTGTGGATGATCAATGCCGTGTTTCACAAAGCGTCTCCTTGCCAGAATATACCATGGTAACCGTAGCAACTGCTAAAATGCTAAATTACATTTTATAAAGGAAACGTGTTAGAGTGGTGCTTGAAGTGCAAAGTCCGTTGATAGGGTTGATTAGCAAAAATACACATTATTCTGCATTCAAATCTGCAGTCAAATTCAAGTCAAATTTATTTGCACAGTGCTTTTCACATTACACATTGTTTCAAAGCAGCTTTACATGATGTTTACATGATCTCACGTGGTTTTTATATTATCTTAATATCCTCATGCCTTATATTCACATTTACTAGATTAGAGCTGGGCAATAATGTACTTTACATTTTGTGACGATACAAGCAATCGTGCAGTTGATATTTTCTATAGTATGTGAGTATATCCAACTTTATATAAAAAAGCTTATTTTTAAATATTTTTATATATTTTTTATGCATGTTTGACCATTTAAAGAGATATCAGGAAGTTTGTTACTTCCCTTTGACTTCATCCAAAATCCCACCTAACAAAAATACATTCTAAGAACGTTTTGCAAACATTCCCATTAAGTTATGAAAATGTTATTTCTGAATGTTCTCTGAACATACAAAATGTCCAGTTTTTTAAATGTTTTTTCAGTGGTTATGCAACTGTTAAGGGAACATTCCATTGCATCATTTTGAAAACATTATGGGAATGTTACTTTTGAACGTTCTCTGAACATTCTGAAAGAAATAGTAACATTTAAAAAATTCTAAACAAACTTCCAGCTGAAATGCTTTAGAAATAAATGTTCCAAGAACAACATATAAATTAAATTTTTGTGCAAACGTTTTGAGGACATTAAATACCAGATAACTTTGAATGAACATTCTATTAACATTACTGGGAGGAGAACATTTATTCATAACTTTGAGAGTTGGCTGTGATATGCATTTTTATGTTTATTAGTATTAGCATTTTAGCCTCAAGTCTCATTTTGTGTGGTGTTCCTCTTTTGTTAGTAGCTTCGTATAAAAGAGTTTGCTAAATGCATGAATGTAAATGGTGAGTGCATGTCCCGGTGTAGTGCCGAAATTTGCACACTGCCACATTATGCAGCCCCTAGTATTGGTAGGTTTAGGAGTAGGTGTGGGGGAGGGGTTAGGATTAGGGGTGAGGTTGGGATTAGGCAATCAGGTAGCGACTTCAACGAGGGGGTGCATAATCTGGCAGGGGTGCAGAATTCGGCACAACACCGGCTGTTTAGAAAGTGTCAGATCATGGTAACCGTAGCAACTGCTAAAATGCTAAATTACATTTTATAAAGGAAACGTGTTAGAGTGGTGCTTGAAGTGCAAAGTCCGTTGATAGGGTTGATTTTAGCACATTGCTATGATGTCATTTTGTTTCTATCAATTTTTACTTATTTTAGTGGTGACTAAAACCAAATGATCACAGTTTTACTGTTTTAACGGTGGTAACTATTTGGCAGTTGTGTTTTATTTAGTTGTATTTAATTTTTTATAGTATCTATCCAGTAGAAATGAATACATTAATTCAGCAAGGATGCAATAAATTGATCAGAAATTACAGTAAAGACATTTATAATGTTACTACAGAGATAGAAATTTACATAATATTATTTAACAGTTAATAATATTAGATAATAATTATATATGATACATATAATGTGTGTGTGTGCGTGTGTGCGCGCGTTTGTGTGTGTGCGTGTGTGTGTGTGTGTGTGTGTGTGTGTGTGTGTGTGTGTGTATATATATATATATATATCGCAGTTCAGAAATGTAGGGTCGGTATGATTTTTTTCCCCCTATTTATCTAGATACTAGATACTAGACATTATTATTTTGCACTGCAGTGAAATTTAGAATGGATTAAGTCATGCAAAATGAGAAGATATATTGTTTTTCTACCAATAAATCTTTAGATCATTCTTCTACTTTCATGCTAACATTTTTTGAAGCAAAAGCACACCCACATACTGTAACAAATGAGGATCTCTGTGAACTCCTGCTGCTGCACAATTCCCACGAACACCAGCAAGGCTACTGTAAGCCTCCGCTCCGAGACAAAGCACTCGCTCTATGGAAACAGCAGGAGAGATGGATGCCTGTCAGCACAGCACACATACGCTTCCCTCGGCCATTGTGTAATATCCTTCAGGGCCTATTGACCCCTGCAGACGCAGTAAATCTGCACACTGACAGGACATCAGGGAGAGAGCTAGCAAAGTCCATGTTAATGGGTTTATGTTGGCGAGGGGTTGTTGGTAGGGTTAATGGCTGCCAGTTCATGACCTCAGCAGCACGGGACTCTTTCTCAAGGTTAACCAAACCCAGCCCAACGACACGCCGCCGGGGTTTAAGAAGCCCACGCAGTGCTAAAGAGCCCAGTATAATGACACCAATTACCGCATTCCGCTTAAACAAACGGCAGGCTACACAAACCTAATCACGCTCACATCTCATCGGCACTAATGAGATAAAGACTCCAATTAATCCTGTGCTAATTGCTGTGGCTCATTTTCAGAAAGCATTCAGATGCAAGCATGGTAATGAGGGGCAGACTGCGCTGAAGGCTGGATGTGCGTCCCGTCGCCTAGAGCCGGATGGGCACAAATTACATTTATTACACAAATCACTGCACTGCTTACAGTAACGCTCACGCAGCAGCTGCCGCTGTACTGAGCATCAGCATCATCTATCTATCTATCTATCTATCTA
>NW_015647044.1:93039-111234 GCF_001515625.1 Sinocyclocheilus rhinocerous
ATATATAAACAAAATTAATTATATATATATATATATATATATATATATATAAATGTATGTATGTATGTCTAGATAGAAAGATAAATAGATAGACTGATAGATAGTTTCTGCCAATAAAATAGCTTTAAAATCAGTCTCTTCTTTGTTCATTTTTGAGGCAAAAGCAGACAAACTACTGCCTTAACTACTACTACTGTAAAATACTGTTACAAACAAGGATCTCTATGAACTCCTGCTGCTGCACAATTCCCACGAACACCAGCAAGGCTACTGTAAGCCTCCGCTCCGAGACAAAGCACTCGCTCTATGGAAACAGCAGGAGAGATGGATGCCTGTCAGCACAGCACACATACGCTTCCCTCGGCCATTGTGTAATATCCTTCAGGGCCTATTGACCCCTGCAGACGCAGTAAATCTGCACACTGACAGGACATCAGGGAGAGAGCTAGCAAAAATCTGTGTTTTAGAGGCCTGGATTATTCTGTTATTGTGCTACAAAGCTGTGTGGATGTCCGTGGCTCGCCATTTAGCCTGCCAAGAACCCCTCAGGGCTCTCGTTTAACCACTGCCATTTAGTCAGTGTCCAGTTGTTAACTGCTATCTTTTAAAATAATGTTTTTGCTAAACTTGCCAGGTTTTGTCAAGCCAACATTCAATGTCTTTCTTGACAAACATTATTTTCTAGTTATTTTCATATAATTACATTTTATGATTTTCTTTGAATTTCAATTTCAATTTTCTTCTATACATTAAAATTTCAATTTCATTTCTACATTCTGTTTGCTACTGCAATTCAAATTCAATTCAAATTCATAAATTTAATCCATAAATTGGATATAATTTGGTTTTAAACATTAGAGTCACAAATATCAGCTATTAAATACTGTATGTGTGAAAGCCACGGAATACAAGAAAATTGCGACTTTTTATATCTCAATTCTGACTTTTTTCTTGCAGTTCTAAAAACAAAAGAGTAAATTGTGAGATAAAAAGTCACATTTTTAATTTTTTTATTCTGTGGTGGAAAAAAAATAGAATTGAGACATAAACTTAATATTGCCAGACTTAAAAAGTCAGAATCACAAGATATAAACTAATATAAATGCTGACTTTTTTTTTTAGTTTCCGTCACAGAATAAAAAATAAAAAAGGTAATTACGATTTTTTTTATTTCACAATTTTTATTTATTTATTTAGATTATATCTCACAATTTGGACATTTCTTGTCAGACTTCTCGTGAAGGGAAGAGTGTTTTTATACCGCAAAGTCGTGACATTATGTTTAATGGGGTGAAGCAGGTGTTTACTGTGGCGCGGCTCCACAACGCTCTTTCTGTGCAAATTAAAAAGGAGATCACAAAACATATGTGAAGGGAATTTTATTAGAGACCATCAACAGAGAATATGTTGTTTTTTTTCTGCATTATTTTTTAATTGTTGCTCTGTATATATATACACATGCATACATACATATATATATATACGTATGTATGTATACGTATATATATATACGTATGTATGTATTTATATATATATATATATATATATATATATATATGTGTGTATTTTTATTTTTTTCAGCATCAGCATTTTTTCAGTGTTTGTGTGTTACAATATGGTTGACAGTCCAACACCTTCAAAGCTAACAGCAGCATTGCAATTTTCATTATTTTGTTATTCTTTATTTATTTTTTTTATTCCATGGTGGAAACAAGCTTCCATATATTATGTTTGATGAACTATTAACTTAAAAAAAATAAATAAAAGATTTCGATTTCGATTTCAGGCCTTGTTTTGTGCCCTTTTAAAGCCCAAACTGCATGTTTCTGTTTGGTCTCTTCATGATCTTTCCTGCTGTATTCATCTGCCATCATTTTGCTCTGCAGTCTTTGTTTCAATAAATGATCCCTGGTTTTATAGTAAAAGATGAGTGTATGTAATTGTGTAAAGTGTGCATGATGATTAAAGGTCAAAGGTTAAGAGGTTTTCTTCTCCTGCTGGTCACTGTCACTGAGCAGGTCGGACTGTAATGGTCATGAACGTCTCCGCTGACACAATGACATTCACAGTGACCTCATTTAGGTTAGTGATGCCATTAACACTACACACGTGAACCTGCGGCACACGGCAGGTCCTTCATGAAATCACCCATAAATCCCCACGTAAGCCGCCCGTCTCGTCCCCTGGCCTCTTCAGCTCCTCTGCCGTCTTTCAGCCATTCCTCACGAACGCTCTTTAATTGTAGCACTCATAGTTTTCATCTTTTTCTTCCCTGTGTTGACATGCTGTAATGGTCTGTCCTTTCAGAGTGCACGTGTGTCGTGTCTGCCATTACAGAAGCCATTTTCATTCCCAGCGGCTGGACGATGGCTCTCTCTAAATCACCTGCTCATGTAATTGCTCCATACTTAGCCAAACAGCTCTGCTCTGCACTCTCAGCCCGAGTGCATTAACTTGAGCTGATGCGTCGAACTACAGCAGACAAACCACACAAATGAAAAATCACAAACCTTTGCTTTAAATGGAAATTCTGTCATCATTTACTCTCATGTCATTCCAAACATGTATGTACTCTTGTAAATGCAAACAAATAAAATGCAAATATTCATATCTATCTATACACTCTAAAAAATGCTGGGTTAAATGCAACCCAGTGCTGGGCTGGATTGAGGCTGTTGGGTCATTATGTTGGGTTGTTTTTTCCAGTGTTGGGTAGTTTTTGTGTTACCCAGCCGTTGGGTTAGTGACTGGGTCAGTCTCACTGACCACTGAAACTATACACCCCACCTCCTCCCTCCGACGAAACAACCCAGCTGTTGGGTTACAGTAGGAGCGCGGGCTTTTTGCGTCCTCTTCAGAGAGAGCGGTTCTCAAATAAAGGTTTGTACACGTTTTATTTCATCTATAAAGTCTTTAGTGTGCTATAAATGATTTTACGCAATGTAGCATACAGGGACGAGATGTGGAATTTTGATGTTAAATATGTTCTCTAATCTTGTTTTTAAAATGTTTTCTCAGGTAACCTAAAATGTGCATCATTTAGTTACATCAAGGGCCAAGTTAAATATAAATAGCACATTAAAGTTAAAAGTTACACACTTTTTGTGTGTGCGCTGTACAGGTCTGGTATAAAGAATGTTTTTGCTCAGGCGGCCAAAATGTCCACCCAATAGAGAAAAGTTCTGCTCAGCAAGAAAAAAAATTGGGCAGCTCCATCGATTTTGTGACAATTGGAGAAAATCGAGCATGAAAACAAGAGGGAAAGTTGCAATTGCCTCTTTGTGACTCAAATCAAAGGCTGCAATGGATCTTTTGTGACTTCTGGAGCAGAAAATGATTGAAATCAAGTCACTATTATTGGTCAGTCACATACAAAAAAATGTAGCTTTTTGAACCTCCTGCACTGCAGTGCTTCAGATGCAATTATTACTAACAGATGCATTATTGCAAATCATGCAACAGTTGAATCAATCATGCAAATCACCAATGTTTTCACCGATGTTGCCACAAGCATTCAGAAGTGAAATGCAGCCTCTCATTTTTCAAGCACACATCCTCATCTTGTTCAGCCATTACTCTGAATATTGTCTATGAAGTTAATTTGTCTAGCAGCCAGAGTCATTCTTATCATTTGCATTTTCACCTGAGGTTGATTTTCATCGCTTTATTGGAAGGACAGTCACAGGATTTTCCTCCAGAGTGGGGGGGACTCTGTTCTGGCTGTCGGCTCTGCCAACAAACGCAGCAGCTCATTGGCTAATTACTCAGTCAGCGCGGTATTGGCAGCTGACCACACACCTATCGATCAGATCCCTCAAACACAAATTAATCAAGCCATATTCTGGCCCGAGAAAAGATGGATTTGAGCCAAGGCAGATACTTAACCGAGTGATATGTTCTTGCATGGACAGATACTGAACTTATGCATGAGGATGCTATTGACGGAGAATAAACCTGCTGAGAGTTTGACTCAGAAAAAGATACAGCCATAAGAAGACTGAAGAGATGCACGCAGACTGTTTCAAGATTTTAAAAGGAAAAGTTCAAATATGCTCTCTCTCTCTTTTTTTTTTTTTTTTTTTTTTTACAGTAGATTCTGTTTAGGTGTTCAAATCTACTGTAGATCCTGAAGAGATTTTGAACAGTAGAGGTTAAATTTGTGAAACATTACAGTTTTGCTGTTTGCTGGGCAGTTTTGAGACAGTGGGTCATTGTTTGCAGTAATGAGTTTCATATTCATCGTCAGACTGACGCCGATCAGACATTCAGCAGCTCGACTCTCCTGAGGCCGCATGTGAAATTAGATTAAAGAGAAGTTAAATATGGCAGCTGATATTTTTAACATTTTAACATACTTGTTTGGCCAGTTTTATGAAGAGTTACATAAGGTGTGATCAAAATATCATTGAGAACAACATTTCTATGTCCATTTTGTAATTTAGAGGATTTTTATAAGGATCTGAATACTTTTGCAAAGCCCAAGATTGATTTTGCATGCATTTCTGTGCTTTTACTACAACTAAAAGATATTGTTCTGTAAGGCGGAGGGACAAAAACCTTCTTAATTGTGATAAACTCATTTCAACGCAAGTGGCTTATTGTATTGCTGTTGCCATCATTTTATTAAAAAATAAAGACACCACTGTTCAATTAGTTACATTTATTAATAATAATCCCATGAGCAATGTCTAATACAATTTATATTTATACATTTATAATTTATACAATTCTAATAATATTTAAAATAATAATTAAAACATAATTTAAATAGTTCTTTCAAAAATTTGTATATTTCATGAACCTGTGTTTTTTTTTTTTTTACAGGTGTATTAATATAGAATTCAACTTCTATTCACATCTCAGCTATTTTACAATGACTCAATCACATTTTAGAGGCAGATCTATTTATTAATTTAAAATGAAAGTTTTAGAGCATTAATTGTTAATATACTGATTAAGGAGTCTTAGTTGCAATCACTGTTTTTCATCGACGTGATGTGTGGTGAAGTGTGTAGACTGTAAGTGTGTGTGTGATGAGAGTGGATTTACTGTGGAGGGCTGGTGTTGTTCGTGTAGTGGGCAGGGAGGATTGAAACACACGTCAGCGGTGTGATTAAGCGGTAATGAGACGCCGGAGCATCAGTGTGTTCTCTTGCAGGATTTGTAGTCCTGGCTGGCACACACAAACACACACACACACACCACTGTCCGAAGTACTATACATCACCTGCTCTGGGTGTGTGTGTGTGTGTGTGTGTACGAGAGAGAGAAAAGCACACAGTGTCTCTGTTCCCAAACCCAGCGAGCTGTCTACCTAGACAGCATTTTAAGACAACACAAACATGACACAAAGCAGGTACGCAACCTCATGTTGCCTTCTTCTTGTGGACTAGGTAAAGAGTACCATGACGTGTTCTTCACAGAATGCATTGCAGCTAAGATGACACAATGAGAGAAACGTTGATTATGGGTGCAATAATAAAATAATAAAATAAAATAAAAATATATAATATTATTATGTAATGCTATTAAATAAATGATAATATATTAAAATAATAATTTAAAAAATACAGAAAATATTTATATTTTTAAAAAAAAGACAATTTTACTCAAAATGCATGAAAAAATGTTGTCAGAACTTACAACAAAAATACAGTAACACCATTTTAGGTTTTCTGGATTGAACTTAATTTTACAGTTAAAAAACATATTTCATTAACTGAAATAATGTTAATATACCAAATTACAAACATCACAAGCTTTTCCACAACCTGATGTAAATGTGAATATATGGTTATTCATCCATTTTAATAAATATGATATATATATATATACAGTTTTTATATTATTTTTTATTACAGTGTAGCAGATGCACAATGTCATTCAAATACAAACACAATGGAGACATATAACACTAAAATAACAGCATAAAATGTAAGTTATAACCCTAGTGTACATAACTGATTAGAAAAAACAGTAACTTCAATAAAAAAAACATCAAAAAATTATAAGATTACTTATTTTTCACTTCCAAAAAACCTGAAAATTTAACAGAATTTGACTGTAAAATTACATGAAATGTCCCGTTAGATCTATTACAGTTTTTCACTGTATACAGTAAGGAAACTTAACCAACAGGTTTTTACCGTAGCATTTTTACCATCAAAATTACGATGATTTTTTACAGTGTATATTTTATGCATCATGCTGTTAGGTTAGCACTCAGGATGCTGCCTATGCAGGTGGTGCACTAGGTTTTAGAACAGAGACTGTGTGTTTATAACAACACCGAGAGCACAGAAGTATCTCAAGAAAAAACAACAATCCTGTGTGATTTCAGCCTCTTTCTGACAGACTTTCAGGAGTTATTTCTCATTGCAGTCATGCCTGCAGTAAATACCTCACTTTACCCACGCTGCTCCTGTCGTGACCTCTGACCTCCATCCACACTGCCGTGTTCCCGGCTCAAGGCCAGCCGGCCGTCAGCGCTGCAGAAAAAGTGGGCGGTAATTCACAACCCTCCACATCACCTGCCAGAAGCTATTGATTTTTGTTTCCCCAATCTCCAGAAGGGAAGCCGAGAAAAGATTAAAAACACTGTCAGTTTGGAGTTGAATAAGGATGGTGAGCAAGAACGAGAGAGAGAGCGAGAGAGTGACGCTTTACACTCTTAAAGAGATACTTCATCCAAAAATTACTGTCCTTTTAAACCCTCTGTGAAAATTGTAAATGCTGAAGAATGTTCATGCTGCTGTTATAATGAAAGTGGATAGGGACTGGAGCTATCAAGCTCTTAAAGGACATAAAAACCACCATTAAAATATGATAACAATAGCACAAACAACTTCTGAGCTACATTACATAAGTCTTCAAAAGCTATTTTGAGGATTAGACCGAATATAAGCCATTATCCACATAAAACAGTGAAGAGTTATTTAAATGGAAATAGTGAGACATTTTTACAGCGTATATAGGCATCTGTCTTCTGACTTCAAACCATTGCTTCTGGCCAAAATATGAGCCAATAATCCATAATAACGCTTCTTCTAGTGAAAAAGTCCATCTTCTGTTGTCTCTCACATCAAAATCCACCCACATATTTGTTTAGAACTGGTTTAAACTGACACACAGCTTTTGGCTTCACAAGATGTTAACTGATGGACTGGAGTGGTGCGGATTACTTGTGGATTATTGTGATGTATTTATCAGCTGTTTGGACTCTCATTCTGACGGCACCCATTCACTGCAGAGCATCCATTGCTGAGCAAGTGATGCAATGCTACATTTCTACAAACCTGATGAAGAAACAAACTCATCTACATCTTGGATGGCCTGAAGGTGAGTACATTTTCAGCAAATTTTAATTTTCAGATGAAATATTCCTTTAATTAGATTGAATTTCATTGTTTTATCAGCATTTTTCAGTACCGAGTGAAATGTATTGACAATGAACCTTTAAATTGAACAACCATCTTCAAAAAAAAAAAAAAAAAAAAATTAAAACATTCTTAAATCAAGATACATTTACCTAAGAAGCAAAATGACACAAGATATTAAGTATTGTTTTTTGAGAAATCTATCAAAAGACGCTTCAAAAGATGAAAAAATATGCACCAGTGGGTTCAAAAAAAGCCTTGTTTTCCAATTTTCTCATCTTATTGACAAAAAAATTTAACCTTTAAATTGAACAACCATCTTCAAAAAAAAAAAAAAAAAGAAATCTAAACATTCTTAAATCAAGATACATTTACCTAAGAAGCAAAATGACACAAGATATTAAGTATTGTTTTTTGAGAAATCTATCAAAAGACGCTTCAAAAGATGAAAAAATATGCACCAGTGGGTTCAAAAAAAGCCTTGTTTTCCAATTTTCTCATCTTATTGACAAAAAAATTTAAAAATAAAACCAAGCATAATCTCACTTCATTTTGATACAATTTTCAGAAAACAAGACTTAATATCTTATGTCATTTTGCTTGTTTTGCTTGAGTTAAGAAATATATAAATATACTAAAATGCATTTGAAATACATTTATTTCATGATAAGTATATTACAAATACATTTACATATTTATGTACTTAATAAAAAATACCCTGCAATTGTACTTTTAGTATACTAAACTGGAATACTTAAAGTCTGCTAAATTGGAACAACTAATTTTGTACTTAATGCACTTTAATTGGGCGGAAGTAGTGCTGAAGTGCAACTAAAGATATACTGAAGTATATTTGATTGTGCTAAAGTGGAACTATTGCAAGTATACCTCAGGTACACTTTAAATATCTTGCTTTTAAAGACCGATATTATTCAAAGATCATACAATCCTCATCAATAGTGACATTAACACACATTTAGGCTTAATATTAAGAAATGTGCATTGTGCACAAGTTGTATTCCAAAATAAAGTTTAATTATAATTTTTATATCAGAAAGTCTCGAGTGATATGTCAGTAAACCTGTTTCTTACTATACTTGTGTATATATATTTGTATTATAAATACATTCGTTTTTTTACCAGGGTAGATATTTGTACTGGAAAAAGAGACAAAATACTGAGGAACAAGATCATAATTGCATTGAATGTGTGAAAATGACAGAATATTTGTTTCAGGTGAACTATTATTTAACCCTTTGCACGCTGAATGCTCATAAATCTTGAAACTCTCTGGAGGATGGCACACGTCTATTTACAAACGCAGATCGCTGTGACCGGTTATGTGTCAATGGAGACATGAGAGATGTTCATTATTAGCAATGGGCTTGATGGAGTTATTGCTTTCAGGACGTGACATTTCAAAAATCCTTAACTAAATTGCACTGCATTTTTTTTATTTCCCTAATGCCCTTCAAACAATGTTTGGGGATTCAATTGTATGGCTGGAATATTGGATGTGTTATTGGTTAAACCGATGGCTCACTAGATTAGTTCAGTGCTGGTTCCACCCATTTATCAGCGGTAATGACCAGCCTCGCTGTTACACAACACAACTTTCATCATTAATGACAAGCTCCGGTTGTTTGTACTGCATCCCTGCCGTCATGTGTTACAGTCACTGTGGGTTTGCATGCATGTGTGTGTCCGTCAGGATTGATTCATATCTGTGGTGCTGAAACTGCATTTTATTGGCCTCGACCTCCTATGAAATATTGTCTTATCAGCTGTACATGAGTTGCCATAAGACATTAGAATGGCACATTGCGACAGCAAATACATGAATAATCAAATATAGTCAAATATAGTTTTTATCCAACATGGTTTAATCAGCTTCCCTCCGCCACTCAGAATGTTGAACTAGAATTCAGAAATAAAGTTATTTCGGTCGATTTCCAATTTCAAAACAGACTACTCAGGTATTCTTAATTCACATATGTCATAATCATAACTTCTATTAAGAGGATTTTTAAATGATCTTAGGACTTTAAGATTTATTTAACTGTAAACAAATGAATAGTTCACTCCAAAACAGCCGAAATGGAAACTAAAATTCCAAAAACAAAAATAAAACATTTCCATTACTTGAAATATAATAAATGCTTACTTTTAAATAGACAAAAAATTAAATATAATAAAAAGTAAAAAAAAAAAAAAAGTTTAGTGTAACTTAAAGTACTAAAATAACTTAAACAGAATTGATTAAAAATAACAAATAAATAAATTGATAAAAAATGAATACAAACAAAATAAATGTTACTTTTAAAATAAATAAATAAAATAATATAAAATGTAAAAAAAAATTAGTTTAGTTTAACTTGAAGTATTAAATTAGCTTAAACTGAATTGATTAAAAACAAAAATAATAAATAAATAAAATTTATTTAAAAAATGAATACAAATGAATAAAATGGAAACTAAAAGCAGGGTTATTATCGGTAACTAAAACTAAAACCAAAAATAAAACATTTTTGTAACATGAAACTAAATGAACTTTTAATGAAATAATATACAATACAAATATTTTAAATTAATATTTGAGATTAGTATACATTAAAAATATATAGACATAATTAATAAAAACAAAAACGAATAAAAATGACAAAAACAATTACTAAAACGTTAAAATTAACTGAAAACAGAAAATGAAATAAATAAGATTTATTAAAAAAATAAAATATCTAAATAAATAACTAATACTAAAATAAGTCAAATGCATAGTTCTCCCAAAACTACTTAAATTTCAGTCAGATTGACTTCAGAAGACTATCGGCCATAAGTCATGTGAACAACTGTTGGAGATTTTACTAACCGTTCAAAGCTTGACTGCAAATCTTGACTTGAAGAAGCAACATGATGCTGTTATCATTTTCATTTCGGGGTGAAATATCTCTTGAATAGAAAACAGTGGTTAAG
The DNA here is from genome assembly GCF_001515625.1 of Sinocyclocheilus rhinocerous. NCBI lineage: Eukaryota > Metazoa > Chordata > Actinopteri > Cypriniformes > Cyprinidae > Sinocyclocheilus > Sinocyclocheilus rhinocerous. The sequence goes on from NW_015647044.1 coordinate 103,389, forward strand.
TAGATTTTATTTTGCTTTTTAGGCAATTTCATATTGTCTGTATGCATGAAAGTTACCAAATTATTAATACATGTTTGCATGTTGCTATTGTTTCTTCAATCTGAAAGAAACTCTTAGAAGTTCAGCAGTCTCCAACAGTGAAAACACACAGATCTGTCTTCTTACAGGAACGATGTCACACCTGAAATGATGTTTTCGTTCATGTGTCATGTACAATAAAAATGCTGGTTAAATCTCTCGCAGTTATGCAGCGTTTGTGCATCTTCATTACACGCTTCAGATATTATAGAGCAGATATTTATTCATCTCTGTCTTTTCGTTCAGCAATAATTCATGAAGATGTCTTTCTGTACTAATGGCGTTCTATTTTCCTGAACATCTACACACCTACTTCTCCCTCAAATACAAGACTGCTTCTCATGAAAAATGAGCTTCTTTCATCAGCGGCTTTTGTGTTTTAATATATCAAGGAGATCCAAATTAATTCTCCACTGGAGGGTCTGGGATAAATCTGCCCATTTACTTGATCACCTTCAAAGTGCAGGGCCACACGTGAAAATATATGAATGCAATAATGCAGCCCGCATTCAGCGTTAGTAATGCATTTACATATTAAAATGATCTGCAGCCGCAAGCTGTGATTTCTTGTTGGACACACACACATAGATTGCGTGTTGAAAAAGCATATTAGTTTTGTTTTTGGATTTTAATTTATTCTGCCTTCCAGCCTGATTCAGACTAACCACAACAACCCTTCCCCCAAACTCATCATCACCCACTCCGGCTGAATATTTCACCGCTCTCCTGCAGCCCGCATTGCAATATTCCTCCATCGTGCTTTCCAGTAGGAAATGACGAGGCCTTCTGCCCTGGATATTTTTAGTGCATGCATTAATTTTGGTCCTAGATGCTGACTAGTCAACCTGGTGCTTATCACTTACCGTCAGCATTATTGACTGATATTGGATATTTAATGTTTTCTGCTTATTTTTAATGGGTTTTGGATGGGTTGATATCATGTAGCACTAAAACAAAAGGAAAACCCAATCTCACCGGAAAACTAATTATTTGACGAGATGACGTTTTTTACGTTGTGAATTGCACAAAAATATATGATTTTTGGAAAAAAGCAACCATGAAGGTCCACCTATAAACATAACCATTACTGTGGTGAAATCAGGTCTTAACAGTGTTATTTTTAATAATATTATAGTTTTTATTAATATTTAGAAATTTTAATTTTAATAATTTCCTTTTTACACTAAGTTTGAATTTTGTTTTGTATTTAATTTTTATTGTTTTTTTTCATGTCTATATAGTTTTTATTCATTTATAATTTTTTGCACATCAAGTCAAAATAAAGGAAAATGATTTTTTATTACAAAAAATAGTATTTTGTTTATATTTAGTATTTTAAAAAAGTATTCTATTATAGTATTTTATATTATAACAGTTTTTTTGTATTTAGTTATTATTATTATTTTTTTAGCATTTCAGTTTTTTTTTAAAGTAGATTTGTTTTATGGTTTTAATTTAAGTTAACTATAATAACCCTGGATCATATGAAAACGTACAAATGAGATTGAACAATCTCATAAGAAGTAGCCACCAATTTGCCAAAACGTAAAATGTTTTGGCACAGAAAAAGGTGGCACAGTAGCGCTTCTGAACTGGCGATTAGGTGTCTTTACACACCGTTTGATGCTGCTCAGAGCTGGCATGAATGCATTTACACTACAGTCTCACATGCTTTGTCACTACTCGGGGATGAGGTGGATCAGAGCAGGCATAATTTATGACTTTTATGCAGCATGACTTTTAACTTAGCTGTGTAAAGATGCCTATAGTTATGATTGTGTTGCATAAATTATAGCACAGATTCAACACTCTGTCTTGAAGAGTGACGTCACTTTAAGATCGGAGTGAGTTGCTTTGTGTGTAAGAATGTAAGGATAGTGGAGCAGTGTATGTTTTTGGTGCATAAAATGAGTTCATTTCTTTAAAAAATAGATCAATCTTTAATAATGATGCTGTGACGTTCTTACCAAACCTAGCATCCCAGAGCTCCTCCTCTGTTATTATGAGCACTCATTTATGCATTTAGCAGAGATTTTTTCTCATTTAAACAGTATTTTGTTTACTGTAGCAGATTTTAAAAGTAATATTTATTCTTTATCTTTCTATAATAATAATGATGCTGTGACGTTCTTACCAAACCTAGCATCCCAGAGCTCCTCCTCTGTTATTATGAGCACTCATTTATGCATTTAGCAGAGATTTTTTCTCATTTAAACAGTATTTTGTTTACTGTAGCAGATTTTAAAAGTAATATTTATTCTTTATCTTTCATAGTGTAACTACATTATGATGTTATGATGAATTAGTTAGTTTGCCGCATACTTCCAGCTGAGTTTTATTTACTTTTCTCTTTAACAAAGTAGTATAGATTTGGCCATTTATAGGTTCTTGGCCATAACATGATATTATATATTAACATCAGCGCTTCCCTGCTCTTCTAATGAGCTGGACTTGGAGCTTTATTACATAAATGTTCTTTTTGTACTGAGGACGTTTTAAGTTACGAAGCGTGGATGTTTTAATAGTACAAAGAGCTCTTGTGTGTCAAAAGATCAAAGAAATTTGATTTCTCATGTCATGACCCATTTAATATATCATTTGTCGTAGAATTATACTAGACAGCAATAGCAAATGGAGATTTTTCTTATCTCCAGATGTTTCTGCCGAGAAAAAGACGTCATTAATCTCACGTGTCTCCTCCTTCAAAACAGATCTCAACAATGTCTCAAATAATGTCAGAGACCTCAATATGAACTTTTCTCATCCAAATTTCACTGGATTGAATGATCTGAGCTGCTCTCCACATTCAGTTCATAGCTCTATACTCTGACTGTATGACTAGTGATTCATTTGTGATGTATTTTCCAAAAGGAATTTTAGAAGAAAAATCTGAAACAAAGTCCAGTCTATACATCCAGTCTCTAGATGGTGAAACCACTTCAACATTTTAGACTTCTTTGCTCCACAAAATTAATTGGTATTCATTTTATTAGTTATTAATAATTTTAATAATTATTAAGTATTGTTAATTTTTTATAAGAATACCAATTATATTTATTATTCATTTTGTAGCTCTATACTCTTACTATACGATAACTAGTGAGACATTTGTGTCTTTTTTTATATAAACGGAATTTTAGAAGAAAAATCTGTAACAAAGTACAGTCTATACATCCAATCTCTGGATGGTGACACCACTTTCTGACTTTATGTCCTATAAAATGAATGAATATTAATTTTATTAATTACTTTTAATATTAATATCTATTTCATTTACAGTCATTAAATAATATTAATATTAATTGATAATATAAACCACATCAGAGATCTCAATATGATTTTTTTCCTCATCAAATTCTCAGAAGATCAAATGATCTAAGCTGCTCTCCGTGTTCATTTTATAGCATAGGCTACTGTATGACGACTCATTTGTGTCTATTTTTATTTTCCCAGAGGAATTTTAGGAGAAAACTCTGAAACAGAAAGTAAGTCTCCTGAGCTATGAAACAGCAACCTCAGAGCAATGAAAACTTGTTTGAAGAGCCACTGACTCATTGTTCTAAATGTATTTTCCTATACTGTGTTCGTTTGATCCCCAAACGGCCACACAGGTGCGAGACATGCAAATATTACCCAGCTACCACCGGGACCGGTCTATATTGGCCTGTTTGTTTAGTTGCTGACTCCGACAGAGAAAGCGAGAGGTTATGTTTAGCAGGAATGATTACAGATGTACAGAGTCTCCAGCGCGCGCTCACATCACAAACGTGAAGCCGAGGCCCAGGTGGATTGGAAGCAAGCTGTTCTCCGCAGCCCCTCCCAGCCCAAACGCACACTCCCAGCATGCCGAGCTGTCAGCCAGGAATCTCTCATAATGAAGGCTAAAATATTTTATTCAGATTTATTAATTTGAAAATGAAGCGTGCCTGTCGGCAGAGGGACAGCTCTTCTCAATCTGTCATCTGTGAGGCGCGCGCCGGTGACACCGCCATACATTTGTCTTGTCGGATCTGACAGTCGGATTCTCCCGGGCGCTTCTCCGCCAGGGATCACCCAGGGATTTTTTGAGCGGAATAAAAGACATTCCGACAAGGAACAGCCTCTTTATTAATGCAAATTAGGCCTGAAAAAAAGCCCGCACCAGGCACTTGGCTTGAAACACCTGAGTGTGTGTGTGTGTGTGTGTGTGTGTGTGTGTGTGTGTGTTTTAATAAAAGTGAGTGACTGTGGGTTTGAGAGCTCCCTCACAAATCTGCCAGTCTCGGCTGTGACAGACCCCCAGAGCTACGGGGGGTTTATCTCACCAAAGCCCATCCAGATACAAACCAACACAGCCGCCCACTGGGACGTTTTGACTGCTGTAAATTGGGTGGCCGAAAACAAACATTGGCATGAATGCTGCATTCATTTGTTTAAGGGTCGATAAGGATTTTCAAGAGGGTTTCTCTCTCTCTCTCTCTCTCTCTCTCTCTCGCTAGAGTAGCAGGCTTTTAATGAGACTTTCTGTTCATTGCAGTCATAACTACACTTCAACATGTTTGACTTTATGCCCCCCAATTTTTTTAATTTGTATTCTTTTTTTAATATTAATATGTATTAATTAATAGTAATATTATTTGATAATATAAACATTTAAAAAACTATAATCATTTTTAATTCTTAATTGCAAATTGCTTTTTGATTACATTTTTTGTTTGTTTGTTTGTTTTTCAAAAAATAGTAGCCTTTTAATGTGAATTTCTGTTCATTTCAGTCTGGATGTTGACACCTCTTCAACATTTTTGACTTTATGCCTCAAAATTATTTAGTATTAATTGTATTCATTATTTTTATATTAATTAATTAATAATATTAATTGCTAATATAAAATGAAAAAAGGAGCCTTTTAATGAGGCTTTGTTCGTTCTGACACCCCTTCAACATTTTTGACTCACAAAATTAATTATTATTAAATTAAATGTACATTTTCATTCATTTTTAATGATAATAACATTCATTTTATATTCATTTATTAACATTTGATAATATAAACATTAAAATATTACAGTCAATTTAATCCTTTTTTTTCTTAGTCGCAAATTGCATTTTTAATGCTGAGGTTTTTTTTCACGAATAACAGCCTCTTAATGGGACTTTTTGCTCATTACAGTCTCTGGATGCTGACAACTTCAACATTTTTGTCATCATGCCCCAAAAAAATTCCTTAATCTTAATTGCATTAATTTATTTTTAATATTAATATGTATTTTTTATATATAAATTCATTTTAATATTAATACAATTAAATGTAAATTAAAAACATAAAATATTAAAATATTAATGCTTTTTAAAAATTCTTAATTGCAAGTTGCATATTTAATTTTAATTTCATTTTTCCAGTCACACAAAAAACTGACATTATTAACCTCCCAACTTTTTCCATCATATTGAATATCAATCAGTCAATCAGTGCGGAGAAGTGCAATAAAATAAATAATACATGACTGTATTTGTTGCTGTTATTTATAAATTAATAATAAAAATAATTTTAATAATTCTATTTTTTATTATTTTAATAATTGTATTGTTATTAAGTTTATCAAGTGAAAGAAATTACATTGTTTCAGTGAAATAAATTACATATCCAATTTGTTTTATTATGCACTATATAGTAAGCAATTATACACATATTTTAAGTGAATGTTGTTGGTGTGTACTTGGTATAACTATTAACTGATAGATGATTTCGAGGAAGGATCTGATTTCTCATGACACCGGTGGTCTCTCACTACACAATAATGCAAATTGAACACGGTGGGCAAGGGATAGTTAAAAAGAGGCTGTCAGTCAGTGGGCATGATGGGATTGTTCAATTACCTAAATGGATGAGATGTGTAGTGGACTTAACCTGTGCATAACCTGTGCTGTTCAGATTGCTAATTGTTTATATTCTCAAACATGATGGAGGTCATACAAGAGCTACAGTCAGTCGAAACTGATCAAGAACATGCATATAAATTACACCACTGAAATAAAAACACACTTCCAGGATGTTAAGGGGATTAAACAAAAAAATAAAGGGTGACCAGTTACAATACTTATCATATATAAAAGTATATAAATGTATATATTTCAAGCTCTTTATGATATTTCAAATAAATAAATAAACATCTTGCTGCCTTTTAAGATATTTTGCTTTAGCACTGCTATGCATTCAGATGTCAGTTAAACATATATATTTTTTTAATACTGAAAAGAATTGCAAAAAAAAAAAAAAAAAACTGTATTTGTGTGTATGTATGGCTATTCCTATTTGTTCAGTCCCAGGTCTCATTTCAGGTAGGACGCTGTCTTAGAATATCTTGAATATATTTTGCATGTAAAAAACGTTTCGTGTCTTTTAGACCTCTATTCAGTCCTTATGTTTGATGTAATATGGAAAAGATTATTCAGCCACATCTGTAATCTGTATGACACAGCTGTACAGGATTGAGCTTTGAACTGTATTTTCTCTCTTTCTTTCCTTTCCTGTAGAGTTTTAGTGTAATTACCGAGCTGACCTGCATTAGTTCATTAAACCTAAATTCAAAGAAATTATCATCTGGCAGAGAGAGAGAGAGAGAGAGAGAGAGAGAGAGAGAGAGAGAAAGATTCACCTTCTCTTCTGCCCTCCTCTATCCGGCCTGCTCGTCCTGACTCTTTATAAACGGCCTTTAAAAGCCTTTTTTATGCTGTTGTTTTTCCCTCATACAGTAAATGGAGCCATAATTTAAAATTTTAATGCATGTTAATGTGTTGTTTAACCTTCTCTCCACAATCAAGTGTCTCTAAAAGGTTAACCTTGAACATGGGCCAGTTCAGACAGTAATGTTCTGTGAGAATCATCACTGTCTAATGACACTGCTCTTTACAGGTCCGTCTTCAAGCATATATGCAGTATTTTAGTATATGTTTATAATATAAATTTATTTAATAAATACATAGAGCAAGGAATGTTTTACTTTGTGTGTTGTACATTTGGCAAGCATTCTAATGCCCTGTTTTCAATGTAAAAACGTCCTAAAGTGTTTCTCGTGATTGTTTTCCATCTCCCTTTAGATTGAAAACAGTTTAATGTTATTCCATAACTTGATTGTCCAGGAGTTGAAGTCCATAGATGGAAACTTAATTTATCTCTCTCTGTCCATGAGCTGTGAAAACAATCCCTCTCTGTACACGTATAAGAGCATGTATGGAGCGTCTGATTGAATTTTCTGAACTACTTACGTGTCTCTGAGGACACTTTTCCACTCTAGGACTTTTCATTTGTATCCTTGGCAGCTGTGTGTGTGTGTGTGTGTGCTGCAGAACATCAACTTCATGAGTTCATTAGATTGTGGGATAGCTGCAGGGTCAAAGGTCAAAGGCAGTTCAGGCACGTTTTATGGCGCTCTGCTGCAGATCCGCTCTGAGTTTAAAAGACACGGTGTGTTTATAAAATGATTTATCATGGAAAACAGATTTGTCCTGTTCTTGAGAAATACAACAGTTTAGTGTAATATTCACAAATACAGATACTATATTCTAATCTGCATATACAGAACCATTCAAAAGTTTGGGGTCAGTAAGATTTATTTTTCTTTTTTATTAATACTTCTATTGAGCAATGATGCGTTAAACTGATCAAAAGTGACAGTAAAGACATTTATAATGTTACAAAAGAATTCTGTTTCAAATAAATGCTGTTCTTTTGAACTTTCTATTAATCAAAGAATCCTGAAAAATAAAATGTATCACGGTATCCACAAAA